>NW_024583971.1:0-21240 GCF_018398535.1 Haplochromis burtoni
GAGCAGTTTGACTTTCTAATTGGGAAACTAGAATAGATTAAAAAACTGAAAGGAGACAAATTTAGTGAGAATGCATCTCAGCGCGGACTGAAAATGACTTCTTTAGTGCTTAATGGATGGTTTTAAAGCCTTGCCACAAATATTTCTTGTCCTTGTCAGTGATATGAGTGTAGCACCCAAACACACATTTCCTTCATTACTAACTTTTGGTCTTATAATTATTGCTTTTTCTCAGTGCCAAGTCATAATGGCTGTATTAATTATCAGCCTGCAAACCTTATCTGCATCACTGGCTGGAGATTTTATTAAACCGGTGCATAAAAACGCTGCCAGTGATAAGTTTACACAAGCTGAACGGTGTTAACTTAAATGTTACCTAAATTTTTTGTATGGTTAGCTGGTACAGAAAATACATGGAGACATATGAATGTTTAGTAAAGAGTGTGCCTGTTAATTTTCCCTGTACTGATTTGCTACAATTATTCTCACATTTGCATGCTTTTATCACTAAATATGTGGCTCTTTTTCTACAACAAAGCCAAAGTTCTCCTTCCGATCCCCTTTTCCACGCTAATGATAGCCCACGTCTCTGTGAAGCGGCATCCAGTCACTAGTATTTACTTGCAAATTAACAGCACTTAAATTCCCAAAGAGGCCTCAGAGAAATTCCACACATTTGTTACCCAGAGGACCAAATGACAATGGGGGGGTATGGGGGGCGGGTATAGGGTGGGAAAGAGGAGGGGTGGAGGCAATAAAACCTCCCCAGATGAAGCTGGAATTAATGTGTAATATTAATGCAAATCATTAACAGGGCTATTGTGAACACTGGAGCGTAAAATTATGATTTTATGTGTGGCGCGTGATGTGTTCTTTGCTGTAACTTTAATGTATGGTTGTGATTTTGGAGGTCAGCTTTCAAACAGCTGTGTGAGCCTCTCCTGCCTCTCTGCGCGTCGGAGATGAGAGTGGAGCAACGGCTGAATGCGGAAATAAAACGCAAACAGGTACGAGATCGAGCGATTACAATGAGAACGTAAGGAGTTTGGTTTCTCGGAGCTGGAGGAGTCGTTTGTTTGTTTTGTAACAGCGGATAACTTCCGCGAGTTCATTTAGGCGACTTGCAAAAGCATCGTCCCAAAAGTGGCGAGCAGCACTGTTGCAGCGTTTTTCCTGTGCATACGTGTTTCTGCAGGCGAGACGGACAAAAGAGCTTCAAAGGCTCACTGCGCTGCGGGTTACTGTTTAAACTCAAGTCCCGAAGTCAAGCAGAGGGGTGGTCTTCCAACGCATCCCCCGCAAAACGAGGTTTAAAGTATCGCACTCTGCGCGTGACCGTTTTGATGGGAAGTTTCGGGCATTTCGCAAAAATCACGCGTAACTTGATGAATGTGGTAACCAGAAACCAGTTACCGAAAAAGTATCTCAGTCTGATCTCTTCAGTCACGCAATGCCAAAAAGCAATACCCCTCTTTATCAACATGCGATCGACGTGCAGACTGTATTCCCAACCATTAGGTTTGATTGCATGCAGCGAGAATAAAGTTGGAGATGAAGCGGCTCATTTGGTTTGCAAAGCGCCAGCAGCTCGTGGCGCTCGCAAACCCAACTGTCCGCTAGCTGGAACAAAAGAGCAACGCTCCTTTAGAAAGTACTTTTAACACATCACAGAGCGCAGGGTGATATTAAATAAAAAGCTCGCAAGCATTTAAGGACGATAAAGATCAAAACAAACCAATCCATCATGCAATTAAGGTGACACATTAGCGTGTCACGAGATGGAAAAACAGCAAAGTGCACCAGGCTTTTAATAAAGGTTGTACAAATCAACGCTGTCTTGCTACATAAATATTATTATACAGTGATGTCCGGGCACACAGGAACTTTTTTTCTCCATTCATGCGCTGCGAGACTGCACTGCTTCACGGCCAAGCTCAGCTCTGCTTGAAATCTACAGGAATAAACGACGCTCAGCGCAAAAAAAATTCAAATCTTTCCACTTTAATCCTACTTGCTCATAACTGCAAATGTATGCAATGCTTCCTTTTATTCGTAAATCAGAGGCATAGTAACTCTCGGGCTTGAAGACCTGCGATGCGAAGAGCCAAGCAGAAATGCAGCAACTTAAGTTTTAGGCATTTAAGATAAGAGTTGGCGATCCAGGTTATGAGTGAGATTACTTGTTCATATAAGAGAGCGCAAACAAGGTTTTAAATGGGCTGCATTCAAAGCGTCGCACACAGGCGACTTGCCTGCGACGAAGTGAGCATTTCACATTTTAACAATGTCAAAAAGGCATCTCCACCTCATGAGAATGACCATTTCCACGTCCGCCGACATTTAAAAAGCCCACATATGTGATAAAACAGGCGATACGGTGCATTTTCAACACCGAGGCTAACTTTTCTCGCACACCTAAACACACCTGTCTGGAATTTATGAGCTTAAACCAACGAGGAAAAAGAAATTGTCGCCTAAACTTTTTCTTCTAACACACGACACAACACAAACCACTTCAAACTGTCGTGTTTTTCTTCTTCTTTTTCCTCTTACCTGTCGGTATTTGGCCAGAGACGTTACCAACTATCGAACAGAGAAGCAGGAGTCCCAGGAATACAGAGAAGAGTGTATCCATGTTTAAAGCCGTGGCCGTGCGAGAGTCTGTAACAGTTTCTCCCCCCCTGAAAGTTTTTTTTTCTTTTTTCTCCGTCTCCAGTCTTCTTTATCTATTTCTTCAGCGGGTTATTATTCCTCCTGTTGTGATGAATTCAGCGGCCCCATTCTCTTTTTTCCTCTCTCTCCCCGTTTTCTCTCTTTTCGCTTCCTACGGGCTCTCGCGGACTCCACACTTTGTTTCACGCGGAGTGCAGTGAGGGAGCGCGAGGGAGAGAGAGAGAGAGAGAGAGAGAGAGGCAGGGAGGGCGAGCTCAGCAGAGAAAATGTGTGACGTCACAAATCAGGAGTTTATTGAAAAATAAAAAATAAGGAATTAATAGAAACGATGTAACAACAACACCCTGGTTTTCTATTATTTTCTATCATTTTATAAGTAATTATCATATGCAGATTGAGGGTTTTTTTTTTTTTTACTTTATAGTATTATGTTATAACTCTGCAGTATTGGTGACATGTTTATGACCCCCATGCCATTAAGCTACGATTAAATTTTAGATTAAAAAAGAAAGAAAATTAACTTGATTTATCATCTACTTGACCTTTTATGTTCTTTCTGGCAAACTCTCTGGCTTGCATGTGCTCAAGTGCACACACACTTACACACACACACAAAAACACATAACAGAAACTGAAACAAAAACAAGTTAAAAAAAACACACACACAAAACGGAAAGTGACAAGAGGGGGGGGGGGGGGGGGGGGGGGGGGGGGGGGGGGGGGGGGGGGGGGGGGGGGGGGGGGGGGGGGGGGGGGGGGGAGGGGGGGGGGGGGGGGGGGGGGGGGGGGGGGGGGGGGGGGGGGGGGGGGGGGGGGGGGGGGGGGGGGGGGGGGGGGGGGGGGGGGGGGGGGGACCGCTGATCTAAGTAACTTATATATATTTAACCTGAGTAGCGAAAGGTCCCTAACCTTAAACCGAGTCTTCAGCCTTCTTTTTGTCCCAACAGATGAGTCGGGTCCTCTCAATGGGACTGCGCAAACAGATTAGGTCTGCACAACATGAGTAACGCCAGTACCAACACACACAGAGTCATGACAATGTCAAGTATGTTTCCCACTGCCTTATTTAAATACTTTTATGTAATCTAGCTGTTGCTTTTATTTTCATTTTAACTAGAACTGATCTGACTACAAGTGAAGAAAAGAACTGAAGGAGTGGAGAGAAAAAGAGAGCGCAATGTCTTGCAATATATTTAATTCCTTACTGCTAAGTTATTTGTCATTATCAAAAAGTCATTGTTTCATTACAGCCTTCTCTAAGTAAGTACTTTTTTGCATTAAATTGCTAAATAGTAACAAAAAAAGAAAAAAGAAAAAAAAGAAAAGACACAGTGGGAAAATGAACCTTTGTGTTGTTTAAAAACAAACAAACATGTTATGGTCATAAAAACAATGATAAATCTCAAAATAAAGAGCCCTGATACAAAAATATGCATAATTCCCTGCACAAAACAGGACGCCTGTCCAACACAGGTCTCTTCAAACTGCTTCCACCTCCAAAGAAAACCATCCAAATAAAGGAAAATAAACAGAATAAGAGGAGAGTAAAGGAGTGAAGGAGCAAAGAAGCACAATATATATCAAAGTGCTCGTGTTATATTGAAAGCCATTTACAGTGCAGAAAGATTAACCAAATTAGAGTTCTGCAGTACAAAAACCATCCTCCAAAGACAGAAACCAGAGCGGTAAAGACTTGAATGTGCAAAGTCATCAAGATGTACAGCCAGGAGCTGCTTCCATTTGATTTAAAGGAGGCCTTGTGGACAGTTGGTGGACTATGACCAAAAGTGAACTCTTTTTTTTTTCTTTTTTTTTGAGCTGAGAACCTTTTTGTCAAAGAAAATTACTGCAACATCCTTGATGACCTTTTACATCTCCTACTTCACTCCATAAAAGTGCACCACCACTAAAAGAAAAAGTGTATTTATCAAATTTTAATTATATGCAACTGTATGCTAGTGTTTCTGTGTGCCACAGTTTGACTTGAAAACATATCATTTACCCACACTTCACCAACAGCCAAGAGTTGGTGACAGTATGTCAGAGTGAGGCTGGATAACATCATGACAGACCTGTCAAAAAGACAAAATAGATGTGATTTGGTACACAACTGAGCTAAAAAATAAAAATAAAAATATGTGGCGTGGTTGGAAATGTATGAGCAGGGAACAGGTGTGCATCCTCTCTGTGTGTTTTGTCTCTCTTAGTGCCACATCTCCCACATGAAAGGTGTGAAGAATCTCCTTTCCCAAGTTTCAGCCTGCGTGAGACGGGAATATTCACATAGGCATCCCCTGGTTTCTGCAGAGAAAATAGATGTAGTGCCGAGTGTTGCTGTGCTGGTAATTACATGTTTCTTCTTACTGTCGTAACTGTAAACTGTGGCTAGCTAGCCTATTGTCCTGTATGTAAACCTGTGTATCTGTCACCAAATATCACTTTTAGATTCAAATCTCAACTTGCTAATGTTGCAAAGTGTTTGTACCCTGCCATTATACGTAGATGGCCGTGTATTCTCACTACTGCGCTCACTGAAATTGCAGGTTGCAGGTTGTTCATTGCAGTTATTCGCTTGAACACAGTTCTGTCATGCCATATTTTTGCGGTATACACTGATGTAAAAAGCTCTTGCATTTGCGGTGTTTGAATACAGCATGGGTGGAAATCATTATCGCATATGCGTACTCTCTGCGATTTCGCATGGACACAACTCTATATGCAGCTGCATTCTAATGTTTACTGACTCTAAGCTGTATTTATAGATAAACAGATCTTTTGTGCATTGCAACACACACCATGACAGATATGTGATATTAAAAGTGGATACTTTTTCATAAGGATTTGTGCCAAAGCTCATATTTCACAGTGTACTATACACTCTGATGTGCTGTGGATTTTAAGATGCTTCTCTCCAGTCATTGTTTTTATTTATTTATTTTTTTATCCCTCACATCAACCGAAGTAACGGTGCTGCATTTCAGGTGACAAAAGACAGCATACAAAACATGGCATGTAGTCATCGTTGTGTAATAGTACACCGCTAGACTGAAAGTTAGTCTACAAAGGAAAATACACTATGCTGGAAATGGACAGCAAGCATAAATAGATTTTTTATCTTGAAGCACTCCATGACCCCTTTCGATCTCCATGCAGGTACATTGTTCCTGTGCCGGCAATTTTAAGCAATCTAACCTGTCACAGCACTCACTGGAGCTCAATGGTAGCTCAGTGCAATTTTAGGACCAAATGTTCCATCTAGTATCTGTTGTATGATGGATTGCACAAGAGGCCCATGTGCCTTTTAGCTCAGCAGACAGGAACATCTACTCGACAATTCTTCAAAACCATATTCTACATGTGAATATATATATATATATGTGTTAATGTGTATATATATATATATAATATAATATATATATATTATTAATTATATTATATAATAAATATTATTAATAATCAGGGCAACAGCTACTGTAAAGAACTCAAGTGAAACCGTAACTGTGCACTCTGTTGATTAAAAATATTCATGCCAGTGTATATCTAAATAGTCAATGACCCTAAACTTATAGAATCAATGGATGGACAACTAGGCACTCAAGCCCTACAGTCACTTGGATCTACCAAATGCTTCCACTCTGTTCATAGCTGAACCCTCATGAGATCTTACAGATGTACGTACCGACTACGAGGATTGCAGCCCTCTTAATGGATGACTCACTGATGCAGGTGAACAACATGATCATGTCAATACCAGGTATCGCTGAATGGATGTCTGACTGAAAGTGAGTCGGATGTACAAGAATTCAGATGAGGTTAAAGGATTGCACTGGGCATTAAAGTACTGACAGCATGGACAGAGAGGCCGCTAGAAGGTGCAACCCCAGTACTGCAAGGAGCAGTCCGAGAGATGAATAACATCGATCACAGTACGCCTGCCGATCAGACTGCTGGGGAAAGTCCAAGGGAACATGCATAAAGACAACTCTTACTCAGAGGTTCACCCAATCCGCCCTGGCGCCTAAGCGAGAGGGGGGTGGAGTGTCAGACACGTCAGAAACAACAAGAATCATGAAGCCCCACTGATATCATGATCTGGCACAAACCAGAAGGAGGAAGCCATCATGGAACCCTCAGTAGTACCACGGAGTAGGAGGCAACCAGATACCAGTTGCAGCTATGAACAGACAGGACTATATGAGCAGAAAGTCTGAGACGATAGACTGTCTTCAACCGGAAGACCCCGTGATGTGAAAGATGCCAAGATCCAGACATACAAGTCGATCTAGCACAGGTTGACGCCAACTGGGCTAGTGACAGAACTCTTGCATATACTGGATCCGACAAATGGATGCCAGGTGTGAGAACCGAGCTAGTCTGGGACTTCCGATACAGCACATGTGTGGCTACACGACTTTGTAGACAAAAGAAACTGTATCGTGTGCTCGAATGAGTTCAGAAGGAACCGAGATGAGAACGGAGAAATGAAGTGAGGTGAATCGTTCCAATCGCTAGGCGGTAACTCCAGCTAGTTGCAATCCGGGATACACGGATCTGCCGGCGCTCTGCGTGATCTGGCACTAGTCCGGCTCTGAGAGGACCAGGAGATAAAACCCCGGGCTGTGTGTTAATAATAATAATATTATATATATCTGATCTCTGATAGTACTGTCTATTAGGATCTGGGTAAAGTTAATAGATGGGATGCAAAGTCAAATCTCTACTCCACAACTCAGTACGCACCCATAGTCAAACCGCTCCCTGTGGATGTGGCAACACAATGACCCTGAAAATGCCATTTTCAGGGTCCCAGGTTCTTGTTTTCAAGGTTTTGAGCTTTAGATTCCTCTTTGCTTTTGTGATCTTTTCTTGCATTTCCTCTGGTCCGCAGTGTCTGCTTTGTCTTCTCTGTTTGTAAGAGATGCCATCGTACTACTTTTGATGTCCTGCTTTGTTTTTGAACCAATTTTCTGACTGGGTCATCTGTGTTTTCCCTCCTGTCTAACAGTCTCACCTGCCTTATTGTTGCCACCTGTGCTTTGCATCCACCTTTTTCTTTCGCTGATTTTTTTATGCTTTCTGTTCTCATTTTGAATTCCTGATTTTTGGGATTTATATTACTTTTTGAACTTTGAAACAATTAAGAGGGTTTTTTTTTCCATCTGTCTTCTTGCCTAGTTTACCGTCATATTGCCTGAAGTCCCCAGAGTCAGTGTTAGTACTTGTCTTTGAGGATGCATTGCAGTCTTCTCCTCCTCCTTTCCTCAGAAAGAAACTTCAGCATCAGCACTGGTAAAGGTGTAGAAAAAGTTAAAAGACACAGCAAAGAAATCACAGTTTTTCTTCTTTTTCTGAAACATCTCATCTTTTCAAACTGTTGCAGCATCTCGCTCTGTAAATTCTGGGACTTGATATATAATTAAAATGGTAAAGATTGGCACAATCATGAATTCACGTGCACTAGGGTCTCAAAATTTAAAAGTCCACAAAAAAGCCAAAACAACACCAAAGACACACCAACATCGTTTGGCACACATCACATTTTGCAAGGGCAGCAACTGCTAGCATAAACCGAGCATTAGCGTTTTGCTTTAGGTCTGTTCCACCATCATCCTTCTGCTACCTGATATAAATAATACGTTGAAGTGTTTAATAGAGTTGTGCTTCTAGGTGATGCTCATATTGGAAATTCTAGCCTTACAAATTCTAAAAATTAGTTTAAAATACTGTGTATAAGAAATAAACTTTACTTTTCTATATATTTTTTAAAATACCTTTAGGAGGTTTTAGTCTTTATTATTGGGATATATTGGAGAGAAGACAGGAAAGCTGGGAGAAAGACCAGGTGAAGACACAGTAAATTGCCTTTACTTGCATTCAAACTCATACAAATGTTGATTCTGGCACTTTTACCGTGTAGTTTATTTTATTTATATTACTATATATCCTGTTATTTATATATTTATTAAAACTGTTTTTTTTTTTTTTTTTTTTTTTTTTTTGTGTCCCGTTTGGATCTTTAGCCATCAGAATTGTTGTCTTAAGGCCAAGAAAGATGCCAAGCGGATTTATTTTACCAAGTGGATCATCATGGCCTTGCCATATTGGTCCATTTGATTGACCTTTATTATAATTATGAATTTATTTTATTTTCAGTTGCTACAAACGGGACAGACATGACTGGGGGATAGGACAGGGAGAAAGAATGAAAGAAAGAGAGGGAGAGAAAGAAAACCAAAGGGGAGAAGAGACGGTGAGAAGGGGGGGAAGAAAGAAAAAAAAAACAAAAAAAACAAAACACCTGGGTCACCTGTATGGAGAAAAAAAACAGAAGAGAAAGCAAACAACAAAGAGCAACATAATAAAAAAAACGGCACCATCACAATAAACTAGCTAGCAGTAGATATCAGTAGATACTAAATAATAAACGATATTGTGCAGCACGCAAGATAGACAGCGCACAATGTGCTTTGAGGCAGCAGCCAAGAAAGCTGTAGTCCGGTCTGTGAATACCCGTGTGTACACCTGTGTGCATACCTGTGTGGATCAGCATGCTTGCATTCCAAAGGTTTCTCCATGTAACGATCTGCTAGGGAGTGTGGGGAGCCACAGCCCCGTCCTCCAGGGTATGAAGCAGGTATGGAGGAGATCAAAACTCCAGACATCCAGAGGCCCCCAGAACACAAGAGACCAAGGAAGACCAACAGAGGGGCAGCCGCGCCACTGTCCCAGTAAAGAGCTGAGGAGAGTCCCAGATGAGGGCTCACTCAGCAGCCGCGGAGCAGAAGCCAGGGGGAGTTGCAGTGACGCGCCCGTGAGCTCCGCCGGCAGCCAGCTGTGCCTGAGTGGCCACCCCACCTCCGAAGTGGCCCGAGCGAGCCCCAGGCTCCAGGCCCCGATAAGCGGCCGCCAAGGAGTGAGCCGGTGTGTACCCGGACGCCCACCCCCAGACACAAAGAACCACCAATGCACCGACACCTGAGGGAGTCCGCCACTGGCAGGGGAAGTGGTGGTGGGGGAGATAGGCCTCCAAACCTTGGAGGGCCTGAGATGTCCCCAGAGAGGTGGCGTCTGATACCCAACCTGACATATAGACACAGACATACAGGCACACACAGACACAAACATCCATTCCCACCCTCATGCTCTCATATGCACTTACTCCACACTCAACCAACGTGGAGACAGACATAAAGAGACGCTGTACACACGATCACACTCCCCAAGCGTACTCTACGAACCGGGTCTAGGTACCCTTGCCCCTGGAGGGGGGAACTGCACCCAGACCCAGGTGGTGTTACCCTTTTCCCTGCGGTGGGGAGAGGCAGACCGCCCCGACTCCGCAGCAGCAGGGAGGCCCCACACTCCAGACCGCAGTCGGACGGCCAACTCCTCCTCCTAGCCCCCCCGCTCCAGCAGGCGCAGAGAATGGGGGTGAGAGAAGACTCCAAACCTCCCTCCACCCGCTCATTGTAGTGTTGATGCATGTGTGTTCTAAGGTGCATTTAAAACCCAGGAGGGCATGGAGCTACCTGCCAGAGAGCAGCAGGTAAGCGCATAGTCCCTCCTGCTAGCCCTCAATGTCTACGTGTATTTAAAATTGAGAGGTGGGCAACGACGCCAGGGGTGAGGTGTACACCCTGATGGTAATTTGGACTCCGTGTATCGTGCCCACCCCCAAGATCCTATATGTATGTGTAATGAGAGTGTGAGTAATGTGAATGTCTAAGTTGTGGGATAAAATTGAGGCAGAGGCAGCCAGAAGGGGACAGGGGGGGGGTAGCCTCCTCTGCACCCTGGTGACATACCCCTACTCCAAGGCCCTGCATGTGTGGGTGGTTGTGGTGGAGCGGGAAGAGGGAGGCAGCTGGAGATGGGGAGGGAAGGAAGGGAGGGGCAAGTGACCCCAGGTCAGTAACCCACGTCCGTCAGCACAGACCCTCCCCTAGCCCCGCTGCACGCAGCCGCGAGGAAACAGTCACCTGAGAGCCAACAGAGCCCCTAACCGGACATGACCGCTACCCCGGGTTGAGCCCCCCAAGGAAGATGCCTCCGGGGAACCCCCCGACGCCCTAAGCCTGTCCCTACCCCCACACCAATCACAACAGTGAAGGCGGGACCAAACTATGACCCCCCACCCCCACTAGGTGATGGAGCTGATCAAAGGAGCCCAGAGCAATTGATCTGATGTGGTGGCAGAGGCTGTATCAAGACTAATGTAATCTAATAGATAATTTCTATATTGGTTAGAATTAAGATTATTTTTATTTTTCCAGTTCATGAGGACTGTTTTCTTGGCTATGCATAGGGCAGTGAAAACCATATGGGCTATATTCTTTTCTGAAGTGACATTATCTAAGCTGCCCAACAAACACACTAAGGGGGAAGTTGGAATGTTACATTTCAGACACTTTGATAAGTCTTCACATATCTCGCGCCAAAACTTCTGCACTGGTGGACAGAACCAAAGAGCGTGAATGTAATTGTCTGGTGTATTGCCTTGACAGTGTGAGCAGTTGTTGGAAGATGTAAAGCCCATCTTGAACATCCGATGACCTGTATAGTGCACTCTATGTAGTATTTTGTATTGTATTAATTATATTGTATTAGTTATTTTATTATAAACTAATGAGGCTCATTCAGCCACGCTTTATGTTTACTGTTGATTAGCCATTTTTATCGTACTAACACGCTAAACATTATACCCTTTAAAGATGAGCGTGTTGACTTCATCACCGTGTGCACATTCGCATTTCACTCAAACACCACTGTATGAAACACCAACCTCACAGAGGTGCCAGCATGGCTCAGAGACTTGTTTCCTCACAGAACGATGTACGGTGTACACTCATCTCTGGGTCTTTTCTTGTGTCTCTCTGGCTACTGCTGGACTGACAGCTTTGTGATTTTCTTACTATCTGCCTGTAAAGGCAGGACAGCTCTGTTCTTCACTGCCTGCCCGTTGTTTGTTTTATTGAAGACAGACCAAAAAAGTCGAGACAGGCTCTGGGTTGTCTTCTTGGTGTGTGTGAATTTTAAAAGATTGAAACAGAATGGAAATGTGAAATCAATAAGGTTTCACCTGAAAACCCCTGGCTGCCCTTCAAACAGTCACTATACTCTATAATCTGAATTTGCTGACAGTGATAACAGCTTTTTTTCATCTTTCCAGCAGTGGTTTTATTCAATTTTAACACAATGCAGCCATAAATCAGCACATCTTACATTTATAAAATGATCAGGCTGTATTACCACAACCAAAAACAAACAGACAAACAACATAAGCCCCCCAATGCTCCTCATTTTAACAAATGACATTCTAATCTAAAAGCGATACTAAGCTGCAAGGTGCATACATTCATAAGGTGACAGAGCAAAAAAAAAAACATATTCATTCTTCTGTTCCAAACTGCAGCTTTGCTGAAAGAAAACAGGAGAAGAAGAGTGGAGATAAAGAGTTAAGGACTACTCCTTCAACTTGCTTCATCCAGATTCTTGATGAAGTGATGAAGGGCATCCATATGTTTTGAAAAGGTCAGCTTTTTAGCTTTTACAATGTATCTGTAAGGGTAATGATAGCAACATTTATTTTATCCACTGGTTGGTGCGTGATCTGTGACCGGACTTCCATGACAAAGCAATACTTTCAAACTGTCAAACTGAGATGCATAAAAGTTCCCTAATTTTTGATTATAATAGCTTTTTTCCAGGTAGAGTCTCATCAGGAAAAGTATTGGATCCATCAGGATAGAGAGAATTTGTTTTAATGACCAATCCTACCTAATCTCAGAACTTTTTCATTTCCCTCCCCTACCACACACAATGACATAATGAAACTTTAAACAGTTATCTGGTATAAGTTTGTATTTTATTTATTCAATTCCACCAGTGTCACATATATCTGCAATAATCTTTTGCATTGGATTCATTTGAGATAAGTGCTAATCAATTTAGTCTGAGCATTTATTGTGAGCACTAGCACAAGTATTAAGTGTAGACTGACATGAATTAACACAGACAACCTTACTTAAATATATTTCTTTCATATTAAAGCATCAGCTGTTTTCTATAAAAGGTGACTATGAACAGAAGTAGCTTAAACAGTGATGAGAGTCACATAAACAGTCAAAAATCTTTAAAACTATACACTTAAAATACATTTAGCTGATGTTGGACATGACCAGTGGTTATTTCTGAGTTTGGGTGGCGTGAAAGACGAAAAGAAAAAAAAGAAAAGGAAAAGGAAAAGAAGGAGAACAAAAAAGATGTACCAAGCAGGAATCAAGGTCAATTCGTCTGATTTTTTTTTCCTTTTTTTTGCTTTCATCCATCCACAGTGTGAACAGAAACAGGAATTTATTATTTATACATTTTTTTCTCATTTGCAACCTTCAATCTTTCACGGTGAATATGCTAAAAGTCTTTCAGCATTTGAATCCAACATAAAGAAAAACAAACTTGCTGAACTGAATTTAAGAAGGACACAGCACATGATGTTCCCGGGGTTTTGTCCTTTGATATATAATAAATAATTTGCAAAAGACATGGGGACAGCGATAAGAACATCCGACAAAACATATGAAGCACAGAGAAGCCTTGATAGAGCAACATTCAAAGGAGGTCATGACAAAGAGTTAAATAAATATATAAATAAAGTTCAGCTAAAGTGTTAATAAAAAGAAAGATACACAGAAAAACAACCACGGGGCATGACATGGTTAAAATATAAAAGCAACTATTTAAATAGAGTGACTACGGAAACAGCAGTAATATTGAATTTTCTTATGATGCTTAGCGAACAAAACATACCAACACTGTTGTTTTGTAAAAATCTGTTACATTGACATTAATTTGGAGTCTTGTTTCTTTTTGCTTGATGAAGATGAACAATGTGATCCTCTACCATGGTCATATTAGTTCCTTTGTTATTCTCATCCAAACAAGGAAAATGTCTGTAGTACAAGTTTCAGTCATGTGAAAAAGAATCCTGCAGAAAGTACATCCTTACAGCTTCCACAGGAATTGAAAGGGTAGCAGCAGGTTCTGCTAATCAAATGCATTTCATTAATTGATCATAAGAAAGTGCAACACACTCTATAAAAGCATGATCTTTGGCAATTTGCAAATCTGGAGAATTCAAGTGTGTGTTAACACAATGCCACAATCTTCCCAGGAGTGGAAATCCCAGCAAATTCTCCTCAAGGTCAGACTGTGCAATGCTCAGTAAAACTGCACTGTTAAAATAAAACATAATATTCCAGCAGCTGGGGCGCCAAAATACTACCATAAAATAACTTCCTCATAAAAATACGGTTATTTCCAGTAATGACAATACAGTTTGTTGTGCTAATTTTACATGGGATCTGCCTTTTCAAGTGATTTTAAACATTAAATTAGGAACATGTTAATGTGATTAAACAATGAAATTATCTATAAATAGGGAAAAAAACCCAATCTTAAAAAAACAGTAATATTCCGGCAGCTGGGGCGCCAAAATACTACCGTAAAATAACAGAAAATAACTTTCTCATGAAAATATGGTTATTTTCAGTAATGAAAATAGAGTTTGTTGCACTAATTTTACATGGGATTCTGCCTTTTCCAAGTGCTTTTAGACATTAAATTAGGAACATTTTAACGTGATCAAACAATGAAATTACCTATAAACAAGATCAATGAATGTGGCAATATGAATCATAATACGTAAATGTACAGAAATATACAGTTAACAGTTGGTTTAAATAATAATGGATTGCATGTCCTGGGACAGACTGACAGAGGCGAGGCTGCCATATCGCACCATTGGCCCCTCTGGCCATCATCAGTAGGCAGGTAGGTGAAGAGTCTTGACCACGGACACAATACCAAGCCGGGGCTCGAACACTATTTTTTGGAACAGTGTGCATAAAACCCAAGTGCTACATCTCATACTCTACAAGCCTCAGATAGCATGCTAAATGCTAGCTATAATTAGAAAAATGCTGAACAAATATGGTTTGTTTGGAATTGTTTCCAGTAGACACCCTTTTCTGTCTAAAGAAACACCATGGCAGTTTGGCTTAGGTCGAAAAAGTTGCATCTGAACAAACCACAAGACTTCTACAACAATGTTCTTTGGACAGACAAGACCAAAGTGCAGATGTTTGGCCTTAATGCACAGCTCCATGATTGGAGAAAACCAGATACACCATATCAGCACAAGCACTTCATATCAAATGTCAAGTAGAGCGGTGGAGATGTGATGATTCAAGCTTATTTTGCAGCCACAGGACCTGGGCACCTTGCAGTCTTAAGTATTCTACAGTCAAATGTGAGGCCATCTGTCCCACAGCTAAAGCTCGGCCTAAATTGGGTCAGGCAACAAAACAATGATCCCAAGCACAGCAGCAAAGCCACAACAGAATGGCTGAAAAATAAACGAATCAGGGTGTTGCAATGGCCCAGTCATTGCAACACCATCAACTCCAGTCCTCAACCAAAAAGAAAAGCTGTGCTGGCACTTTAAAAGAGCTTTGCATAAACAAATGCCCACTAACCTCAATTACCTGAAGCAATGTTGTAAAGAAGAGTGGGTCAAAATTGCTCCACAATAATGTTCACAGGACTGCACAAAGTCCCATGAAGGCTTTCTTTTTCACATGATTGTAGCTGCTCATTACCTTTGTCTGCCTGTTCGATTCTGAGACGGCAGCATGTGAGTAGATTTGTCAGAACATGGTGATAACAGTGCTGGTTGCAGGTGGAAATTAGTTGTAAGGGCAAATTGAAATGAAAACAACGTTGTTCTCACTTAGTTGTCTGGTTAATTGTTGGTTTAAAAAAGTCATTTGCACAGGTTTTAACAAAGCTGTTTGGCGAAGTTGTTAAGAATGTGCATGGCTGAAAGGGCAAATTCACCTTAGTCACCATATTGGAACATTTATGGGTATTCTTTTAACCCTTTTTGACCCTCCCCCCCCTTTTTATTATTAAAAAATGACACAGACAAAGACAAAAAAAAATAACCCAATCAAATGAGGAAGATTCTTAATGTCTTTAAACTTCTTTGTAGTTGTACAGCTGTGAAAGAGGAAGGCAGGGAGATTCACCACTGATTGTGCATTGTAAATCATGCCTCACTTGTGTTCGGAAACACATGGCAAAACCTCCTACCTTACATGAGAATACAATAAAAATTAGAAATATGAATATAAGGAACCTGTCAAGAATACCCTAGTCAGGGTCCTGGAAAGTACAATAAACAGAAGAAAGAGAATAATTAAACAAAATGATTTCATCAAATTTAAATAGATAGATAAAACACCACTGCTTAAACTTCCCTTTAAAAAAAATGACTGAAAAAATAGTCTGTTGGACTCGCTTGAAGACAGCATCACTTCTCAGCAGTTTGCCTTTGAAAAAACGTTTTTCTCTCATACAGAATTTGAGGAAATTAGCTCTTCATAATTCATATTCAGTCACTTGTAAGAAAGCACAGAGGTATTTGCACATCTACATCAAAGACACTTTTGAACATACCTTTTTAAGGGATTGAACTTAGCATGATCTCTATAGTGGGTTTCAAAAAGTGATAGCAGGTGTTTTGCAGGCCTCAAGTCAGTTTTGATAAGTCCGAGTCTTACTGAGAAATCCACACATCCTGTAAGTCTTTCAGGATACTATGTAGTTCTGATTAATAGGATTTGAAATTTGGGACACGTTCCATTCCAAACTGTGCCAGTATGGTAGAGCTTTCAACCATATCGTGTGGTTTCATCAGCGGATAGAGCTTGCTGTCTTGTCATGGGAGAGAAGATTTGTTAACACACAGCAGTTCATCTCCAGGCTTTTCAAAACTTGTGAAGTGATGAAGACAGTTGAGAGTGTTGGAAAATGGTAGTAAAGGGAACTTGCATTGTCAAAATGATGTCCAGGAGAAGACGGTAGAGCAGAGGAAGTGTAGAGAGGATGTTTTGTTGTTGTTGTTGTTGAGGTAGACAGGGTTGGCAGCGCTCCATGTGCACACACACATACCCAGAGTTAGACCATTCGGGGGTCTGTGTGCAAGAGATAGGCATGATCGTGTTCAGTCTCAAGGTCGCAGCTGCGGTAGGAAACTGCTGTGTGTGTTTGTGTTTGAGAAAAGTCAGATAGTGGAAGAAAGTTTGTGTGCTTTATTTCATTTATGCATACTCAGGTCTGAGGTATGCAACCTGGTGTGGGAGTGTGTAAACACGCATGCATACAGCTATGCACTTTTGAATACTCCACACTCGTCCTACACACACACACACACACACACACACACACACACACACACACACACACACACACACACTGACTTGGAAACATAGCTGAAAGCCAGTTTTTCAGCTCATCATTCAGCACGTGGTAACACAGGTTATTGTGTTCACTGGGGTGGACAGATATTGCAGAGTTGTTCAGCAGCTAGCTGAATGGAACTTGGTCTGTATGCAGCATGAACCAGCACACTGTCAAAAGAAGACTATAAAATATTACTATTGTTTTTTTTAAACACTACAATCTGTGGTTTTGATTTGCTACATGGAGCAAACAGAATATTTTCAAAGGGCAGTACTTTTGTAGCTTTAAACCAGAATGTGGTTACACAGAATTAATCTCTGTCATCTTTGCTGGGGGTGATATTCTCCCGTTAAGCTGATGCAGTGTGCAGTTTATATGTGTTTCCTGGGAACTAAACTAACTATGGAGCTCATCAGTCATTGTAGAGGGGAAAAACATATTCTGAGCCCACAAAATTGAGTCCACATGATAAAATTTGTGTTAATGTTTTTTGGGTTTTTTTTTAGATGGGCTTAACTGGCCCTGATTTTTTACCACGTTATTAATTTGGTGCATGTGTGAAAAGTATTATACTGTCAGTATTTTGGATACTTCCTAAAATATCACACATCATTTTTTCAGGGACACTTGGGTCCCCTCCTGCTCCCCTGTAGTTTGCAATCTAGCTTCAGGGTAAAAGTCTGGTACGCTGTGCTGCTTTGTGAATATATACATGCATCTCACGTGCACAAATTAACAGACATGGGAAATAATTAATCAAAGAACCTCTTGTGGACATGGGATGACAATCTGTGTGCTAAATTTGGTGCTATTATTTCCCCATGGAGCCCATATGTGTTTTATAATATTCCATGCATTTACTGTAAATCTGCACATTTGATTTGTTTATACTGTGCAGAAGATGGGATAGGAAATGATTTCCTGTAACAGACACAAATAAGCTTGATATTATTTGACCAGCTGTAGATGATCTAACTCTGAAGTTTAGCCAGAAAGTCAGTCCACATTATGGAGGCCTTGTTGGAAGCATCTGAATGTTTTCTTCCATATTTATATTCTGCATCTCTCTGCCAATTTATGTCCATGCCTACAAAAGCCATATGACAAAAGACACAGCCAAGAACGTTAAATTTAACTTCGAACATAAAGTCCTTGTGATATTGTTGTTGATCAAGTCGTATAAGTAGCTTTCTGAAAAGCTACAATTTTCCCTACTTTTGTTTTTTGAACCCGTTTTTTATATGCTGTTGTGAAAAATGTTCTGACTTCTAAGCAGCTCTAATAACTTGGCCTATTCACGTGCACTTTTCACATTTCTGTTAGCCTGTCCACTCAGCCACAAGGGAGTAGGGGTTAGTCCACACTTCAGCTCCAGTCATTTTTTTTCCTCCCATTGCTCACAGATTCAGCCAAAGCACACACATTTGGCGGTGTTCTCAACCAGAGACTGGCTCTGCTAAAAGCTAAAAAGCAGTGAACTTGATTTAAAATGATAATTTGCATCATCACTGGTAGATGCTCTCATTTTTACTGTCATCTATTTTGATTATTTTAATAAAAACATGTGCAGGAAACTCTTGTGTCTATTATCTGGCTACAGATAGATGTGAAATAAAAGGATTACTTTTAAGAGATGTGCTTATGAGTGAAATAACTCCAGTATGAAGTCTTAATGGACCAGCAGTGTGTGTGTGTGTGTGTGTGTGTGTGTGTGTTTGTGTCTGTATGGTCTATAGGACTGGCACTGCCCACTTGTCTAGTCTACTGTTACCATGACAATCCCTACATTGCACCAAGCCAACACCATATGGTTGCTATGGTAACGTCCCCCCCTTTTTTTGGCTGTTTCCATGAGCCAGGTGTATCTGCCAGCTGGTAACGACAGGTGGATGGTGGGAGTGAGTGTGTATGTGTGTTTCTCTTTTAGAGGAGACAAACCAAGAACACAGAGCCTTCAGAAGACACAAATCTCTAAAGAACCAAGCAGAAGCCCGCGCGTTTACTAATTCCTAAATACGAACACTGATAATTGTCCATTCATTAGTTGTTAAGCTCTATTTGAGTCCACAGCAGTTTTACCTTTACTGATAGTCCATCTGAGGACTCGGACCAGTAGTTCCGCTTAGCTGAGAAAGTCCGAGAAATATCCTGAAATTCTCTCGGCATTACTTTCGAATGTGCTAGATTTTAATTCAAAAAATGACAGTAATGCGTACAAGTGGTTACATTGGCTGTCATGTGCCATTTGCATGCTGTGTTATAATGATTGGCTTATTCCTGGCTGTGTACCAGCAACCATTGGTTAAAGTGGGAATGATCCAGAACAGCATTTTGGGACATTTGATTAATAGGTAGTTTAATGTTTATTGCTGTTGAATGAGTTAATTTTTCGAGCGCTGCAGCCTAGTGTTGCTTCTTGTGATGGCATGAAGATAGGAGATACCTGCTCAGTAGTTAGGGGTGGCTGTAGCTCAGGAGGTAGAGCTGCCAAGTATCCTTGGGCAAGATACTAACCCCAAATTGCTCTCCGATGCGTCCATCAGTGTATGAATGTATATAAATGGAATCTAGGAAGCACTAAGAAACGTAGAAGATAGTCCTTGTGTGAATGGGTGTGATTTTTATAAAGTGATTCTTTTTGACTCACTAAATCGCATTTACTTTGAATGCATATTGTAGACAGTTTAACCTTGACACTTACTAGTACTGCTCTTTTAATGTTGCTGATGGGATTAATATTTAATGTTCATGTATGTATTTAGTAAGGGGGATAAGTTTTTTTCAGCAGAATACTTGTAGCTGCCCACCATCTTTGGGAAGCCCCTCAAACAGCAGACAATTCAGTAATTTACTTCTATATCCTCTGACAGAAACATGGGTTTGTTTACATTCATTGTTAAACACCAAGTGCATTGTCTGTACTCTTGAGGCCTCACCAATGTTTTGAATCTATTTTTTTCCTCATAATGCAAAGTCATTTTTGTGTATTTTAAATTGTACACTAAACCTTATCAATCAGTGTTTGCTTGTAGTCCACTGGCTTTGGTAGTTAATTGTTATGCTCCTGGAAGGAGTGGCAGTAATGTGCGTATAAATAGCCTGTGTGTTTAGTAAATGTGTGTCCACAGCAAACAGTTGTTTTTCCACCAGGATAGCATTGATCCTTAGTGTTACTAATGGTCAAAACGCTACAGGGTACTCTTAATTGGCCAACCTACTTGTGTCACACTTTTTCACTATGCTTCTTAAGGGAGCTGGGTGTGTGTATTTGCTGGAAAGTGTTATACAAGTCAAAAGATTGTTACATATCTACATTGCTGAAATAGCTTTTCACACTGTTGATCAACCAGTTTACATACCCATCTTTAGCTATCAGTGAAACTGTTCTGTGGAATCTTGCAATAGCTGCTGCTTTTCAGTATTTAAAAAAGCCACGCCATACTTAATAAGCTGTTACTATTTAAAACCCTTCAAAATGATTCTTTGTTCATTTAAAGTGTTAATACAAAGTATTTTCTTATTGTTCCAGGAAGACAATAGACAAAATTTCAGAGGTGTGTCAATAAACAATATTCGTCTGAAGAGTAGCTAATGAATTAACGATGACGACTTTACTAGCTAAAATTGACATTACTTTTGGCTAAAGAGATCTTGTTTTTAGAACTGCATGCTCTTATATTAGCTTTAGATACATCATATACCAAAGAAACATCTCAAAAGTAAGACAAAATAGAATAAATACTTTTTGAATAAAAAGAGTAAGAATAGCAGCGCTGACAATAAAGTGATATAAAATGGAAATAAATGTACCTTGAATTTTTTTTACTAAAGCAGTGTTTGAGTCAAGTAAGTGAGTTTGTGGTTCATTTGTAAGGACATATTTTATATATGTTAATATGTTTATTGTTTGACCTATTACCTTGTTAAATTGACGCTAGCCTCATGAATTACATTAGCTAAAGTAATTAGCTAACTAATGTTAGCTAACATTAGCTAACTGTTATTTACCAGCTAAAGATAACATTACTTTTGGCTAAAGAGATCTTGTTTTTAGATCTGCATGCTTTCAGCTTTAGATACATCACATACCAAAGAAACATCTCAATTTTCTTGAGCAAAAGTAAGACAAATTAGAATAAATACTTTTGTCTCTTGTTGCTAATGTTAAGGTTGCAAGTAGAGCTGGGCGATAGAACGATAACGATATGTATCGCGATATAACTTTTACTCGATAGAGAAATTAAGCTATCGCGATAGACCTCGCCG
>NW_024583971.1:22309-24582 GCF_018398535.1 Haplochromis burtoni
AAATAAATATTTAAATAAAAACAAGCTGCTGATTATTTCACATTTTACTTGTGAGCAACGGCACATTTAAATCTTACAAATATAGTTATTTGGCTTATATCGTTATAGATATCGTTATCGCCTGAAATGAAAAAAACATATCGTGATATGAAAAAATCTCATATCGCCCAGCTCTAGTTGCAAGTCAATAGCAGCTTCCTACGCTAGACTGTCTCATTGTGGCCTTCGTTGCCCACATCCTTGGTAGGATGCAGTCTCTAAATTGGGCTAGATCTAGTGATGTAGTGCGAATGCCAGTTAATGATAGCAAAAGCTGAAACTGCAGCACTACAGAAGTAGCTGTGCATATAGAAGAGGATGGAAGAAAAAAAAATCGATTCTTTTTAGAATGGATGGATGATTATAAGTAGCAAATCTTTTGTGTGTGTTGCGGTGAGACTTGATTTCTCCACATTTTGTCTTACTACCTCTACCTGCCAACTTATAAATTTGAAATTTTTACAATGTCATACAGCAGGGGAAAAAGCTTAAATGTTTGATTAACTATAATGCTATAAAGT
Source organism: Haplochromis burtoni (assembly GCF_018398535.1). Lineage (NCBI taxonomy): Eukaryota > Metazoa > Chordata > Actinopteri > Cichliformes > Cichlidae > Haplochromis > Haplochromis burtoni. The sequence continues at coordinate 22,870 of NW_024583971.1, forward strand.
ATATTAATTATGAATGCATGCATTGTTTTTACAGTGACACAAACAAACAAAATCCATATACTAATAGGAGATGATGACTTACTCGTCAGAAAGAATCAACTTAAACCTTTATTCTTCAAATATACTTTTTATTGCTGAAGTATAAAAATATCAGGGGTTTTTTCTTCTTCTATGCAGTAACACTAATGGGACAGAAGTGGTCACAAACAAACTTTTTGTCAAACGATTAAACTGCACATCAACTTATCTTCTTGAGGAAGTGTGCAAAGAAAATTGATTTCTTGGCTTGTGATTATTCAATTATTATTTATCTTATTATTATGCGTGCATTTGTTATTCTGTAATGATTGCTACTGCAGTGGAGATCCGATGACAACAGTAATATTTTTTAAGTGAATGACACAAATTATGTATTATGTGGCGTATGAAGAATGGGGAAGACCTAAAGTCGGGGTCATAAGGTTTATGAATGACATTCACAGCATGCCGGAAAGGACAGAGAACATTAAAAATGACTCCCAAGCTTAGGAGCTTGTTCTTGCCAAAAGAGAAAAGTTTGTGTGTCTCGCTGCTTTCACTAGTGTGTGTGTGTCTCAGTTTGTTACTGTAGATGTGTGCACTTACATGTATACACTACAAGTATCTGTGTGATGTTGGTGTGTGTGTGTGTTGTCGCCCTGAGAGGAGAGGAGGTAAATTCATGTCAGAATGTTTTTGCCACAGGCATGGTAATTATGGCAGTTTTTAATAACTGTGCTTTATAATCATTTAGCACTGATGTTGCACACACACACACACACAGAAACACACACACACATCTCTTGAGGCACTAATGAATTTAGATGTGATAGGCACTGAAGCTGAACTTCAGGATGAGGGGGTGGGACAGAGAAAGATGGATGGATAAATCACGTGGAAGGCCGAGAGATAGAGAGGTGGGGAAACTTTGCTTTCAGTGTGACAAAATAACAATTTCTGCATGAAAACATTGTGCCGCTTTGATTATTTTTCATCGCGTTTACATCATGTTTAAATTTAAATTATTAATTGAAATGATTAGCGTTCGTGAAAGCACGAGTGAACACAGTTGTGGCTGAAAACGGTCGTACTCTGTAGTTATTGACATATTTGGTTTGGAATAAATTACATTCTACAAATGATAACACTATTGATGCTGGGCAGAGGTGATGATGACTAATCCAGTGATTTCTAAATGTCCAGTGATCCATTTTCCAAAGTGGGTTCAATGATAATGTTATGCTTTACTTAATTTGCGTCCAGTCCTCTTTGCTTTCATTTTCTTGTTTAGACCATGACTTTTTGACATCAATGACAAATCTGATAAAACAAGATTTTAGAAAGAAATTGAATGTCTCAATTAACTGCTAACAAAGCACAGATACAGACTACAAGCCAAAGCTACTTGATTTTAAGGTAGAAATCACTAAAATAATCCTTGTTTGTGCAATTCAATGCATTAAGCCAGCGGTCCCCAACCTTTTTTGCCTCACAGACCAGTGTGAGTACAAGAAAATAATTATTATAATATGATGTGTTAAATTTGTTTAGATCAGAGGAATAAGGAAGGATTTGTCTGTGTTTTAGTTTGGCTTAGTTGTAGGCCTGAGAATGTGTGTACTTGTTTAGAGAGAAAGGAATTTATGGACACTGGGTGTCTGCCTGCCATAGAAGGAGACAGGAAGCTACAGTTGG
>NW_024583971.1:24602-26567 GCF_018398535.1 Haplochromis burtoni
TGTTAAAAGTTTATTTTGCGACCCAGAGAGAGAAATAAGAGTAATATTAAAACTAAGTAGCTGCAGTAATAGTAGCCATTGTTGGAAACTGGAATTGGCTGAGCCAGTCTGGGATATGGTTTTCAGTTTTGTTGGTTTTCGGGAGGGGCACTGAAATTCGGGATTCCCCGGAAAAATCGTGATTGTTGGCATGTACAGTGGGGCAAAAAAGTATTTAGTCAGCCACCGATTGTGCAAGTTCCCCCACAACAAAAATACAACTCAATACTTTGTAACATAACCTTTGTTAAATATAAGAGTGGAGGAAAGACAACACAGTGGGTTCTTGACCTCAACAGGAGGCTGAGAGTAAGATGTTAAGATGTTCACTGGGAGTGAGCAGGATTAGAGAGGCTTAGATGGTTGGGATGTGTGCAGAGGAGGGACAGTGGATTTACTGGACAAAGGATGTTGGAGATAATGCTGCCAGGCAGGAGGAAAGAGAAAGAGAAAGACCTCTGAGAAGATTAATAGAGTGAAGCGGGACATGCAGAGAGGTTAAGGTGACAGAGGAGGATGCTGGGATTTTTTTTTTTTTGAGTCATGTTGATAATTTCCCGATATATATATTTTTACTTATTATCCATGATATCTTAAGTTTTACTTCCTATTGATTGTCCCGATTTGTTTCAGCCCTGTTTCCACTTATCCATTACCCCTGTGTGTATTTATAATCCTGGACTGTTTTGTCTGTGGTTGTGTTGTTTGTGTATAGCTGTGTAATTTGTGTTTTTGCAATGGATTGCCTTTAGTTGGCAAAAAGCCAAAGTGAAGGGAAATATCACAAAAGCACAGTCCAGTGCGAATTGTATAATTAGTCCACCCACATGAAGTAGGAAAAGAAAGCAGAATAACAAAAACGCCTGACATAATGGGTTCTTGCCCACAACAAGAAACATAAAGAAGCTGTGTTGAGGAAGGCATACTTGTCAATGCTCCACCCAGAGAGACAGTGGGACTAAACACGGTTGATATGTAAAAAGAAAATAAATAAATTTGGTGCCTCTGTGCTACGCTGAGATGCTTTCTTGGTTCGTTTTGAAAGCAAAATTTGGATTTCTTTAGTTTCTCCAGTGACCACTTACGAACAAGAATTAGAGTCATGATATTGTTAGTGATACTGGGATGTACAGAATAAAGATGTCATGTTACTGTGGAATATTTATTCATCTTTGAAGATGATCAGAACTTTTTAAAAGTGGGGTTAATTTGATATCATACATGAAACAACCAAAAAAAACTTGGGATAACATCTCAGCTTCTAGTCTTTTCTCACCAGCTCAGGGTCCAATCATTAAATTGAATTGAGATGGTATGAACTGTGTTCATTACATTACACTAATTACTTGGCATATCAGAAGCAGATACCTGATGGCACATCCCTGTAACACCAAGGGATTTTCTATGTTTAAGTGTTGAGGGCTAATTTGAGTTCTTTGTATTTTTGCAGAGGATTTCAAGACACCAGAAGATGGTATCTCTGACATCAAGGACTGTAAGTCAAACTAACAACATTCATGTATCATGAGCAGTGTTGGTCAAGTTACTTGAAAAAAGTAATCAGTAACTAATTACTGATTACTCCCCCCAAAAAGTAATCCCGTTACTTTACTGATTACTTGTTTTCAAAAGTAATTAATTACTTAGTTACTTTTTAAAAACACGATTTACAACCTGAATAGGTGATAAAGTGATAGATCTTTCAGCCTAATTCTACTTCCTGCATAATCCATCATACAAAATGTGATCAAATGGAAAAGTCTCTTTTTAAACTTGTTTTATTAGTTTTAATCTTTTAACTTTATGCATAAAGCAAACATTTAATTATCTGCAACATTCTCTGACTGGAAGAAATTAGTTTAACATTTAAACCTATTTTCTGCACATTCCAGCACATAAAATAAAATATTTTGTGTGTTTACACTC
>NW_024583971.1:27010-29000 GCF_018398535.1 Haplochromis burtoni
ATTCTCGCAAAAAAATCACGGTTTTAGTAACGCAGTAACGCAGCGTTCCTACGGGAAAGTAACGGTAATCTAATTACTGATTTTGCAATAGTAATCCCTTACTTTACTTGTTACTTGAAAAAGTAATCAGATTACAGTAACGCATTACAAGTAATGCGTTACGTTAATCTACTGCCCATCTCTGAACATGAGTAAAAAAAACTATTTCACTTAAAGTATCAGTTGTAATGCCAAATGCTATATAATTTATGAAGGGAGGAATAAAGCTCTACTAATCCTACAGTGACATTTCCTTCCTGTGTTGTGAGCTGTTAGCCAACCAGATTTTAATCCCTGCAGTTTTAATCCCACCATAATCTGACCCGGGGCCTTCTCCTGATAGGACAAGTCCAGAACACCTCACCAGGAGGTGCCCAGGAGGCATTCTAGTCATATGGTGAACCACATCAATGGATGCCTTTTGATATGGAGGAATAAGAGCTCTAGTTTGAACCTCTTAAATAATCTTGTGTTATTGGCCATGGCCACCAAAACTGAAAGGAGGACTCAACAAAACATGAACAGCAATAACAGTTTTAAGTCATTTCATTCAAATGGAAAGTAGGGCTGTGTCACTAGGGTATCCAGGTAAGTGGTGGAAGCAGGCTGGAGGAATAATCCATTCACTGGCTTTGGAATAAGCCACTGAAACTGGGAGACAAATGTTAAGATGTGTCCCAGCCCATGTCACACCAGGAATCAGAAGAAAACACAACAGTCAACTAACAAACCGTTATGGGCCATAACACCAAGATCCTCATCTTATCTCTTAAGACTGAACCCAAACAGAGGAACTTCATTTCCTTTGTTAATTCTTTGGTCACTAGCCACAACTCATGACCATAGATGAAGACAGGAACATGGACTGACTATTAAAATCAACAGCATCACTTTCTCGGTCAGTTCTCTCTTTACCACGGAGCCATACAATATTCTCATTAATGCAGATGACGCTCTAATCCAGGGGTGTCCAGCTCCAGGCCTCAAGGGCCGGTGTCCTGCAGGTTTTAGATATGACCCTGGCTCAACGCACCTGAATCAAATAATTAGTTCATTACCAGGCCTCTGGAGAACTTCAAGACATGTTGAGGAGGTCATTCAGCCTTTTGAATGAGCTGTGTTGGCACATGGACACATCTAAAACCTGCAGGACATTGGCCCTTGAGGCCTGGAGTTGGACACCCCTCCTCTAATCCTTCTGCCAATGTCATCTCACTAGTGAACAAGATGCAGAGATACTTAAACTCCTTGAGTTGCAACAGCAACTTGTTCCTGATCCACAGTGGCCATTCCATCCTTTTCCTTCTGAAGATCTCTGGTCTCAGACTTGGAGGTGCTAATTCTCATCCTAACTATGTCACACCGCACTAGTGCAAACTGGAAGTCAGTGCCTTGCAAAACCAACAAAACCAGATCATTTGCATAAATAAGAGATTATATCCTGAGACCACTGATCCCAGCTGCTAGTAAGTGTGTATCCCTTGAATGCACCCAGATATTCCGTCCAATAAATTATGAACAGAACCAGTGACAAAGGACAGATCGGTGCCAATCTGCAGGGTTAACAACCCTCAGACAGAAACCTTTTTTTGGGTTCTCTGATAAAAAGGTCCTAATTTCTGGTCCTATGAGCCTTACCCAGCTGCATCGGCTCCAGCTGACCTCTGGAGCCAATGCTGGGTGTACTAAGTACCTAGAAATCCTCCAGGTGCCTTTCCTGGTAACCCTGATAAGATAAACTAAACCTGAATGGCCTTGTAAGTCAAATCCTATCAGTCCCACCTGTTAATGCTAGGTCCCCTATTGACTGAGCCACTTGTAGTTTCTGGGTGTATTTCAGAGGCCCCAAGGCAAGGTTATCATAGGGCTGCACGATTAATCGTTAGAAAATCGCAATCTCGATTCATACTTATGTGCGATCTCATTTCCAAATGACAACGATTTAAAAAAA
>NW_024583971.1:31239-32585 GCF_018398535.1 Haplochromis burtoni
GTGTATGTCAACCAGATGTGGGCCAGGTCTGGCAATGAGGCACTATTTATGTTCCTATTTTCCTATTTTAGTTAGAACACCCAAATGCCATGTTCCAATACTATACTGCTATAGTAGCCAACGTTTCAAATGCAAGTTTGACAGGTTTGTGAGTGTACACTTTATCTAAAACCTAGTAAGGGTTTACTCATCTTTGCCAGTGGGTGGCTGTAGCTCAGGTCACCTATTGATCCGAAGGTTAGTGATTCGATCCCTGGCTTCTCCAGTCTGCATGTCCTGAGTGTGAATGTGTATGAATGTAGTTAGGAAGCAATCAGTTAAGAGAAAGTGTGTAGTTGGGTGAATGTCGCATGTTGTGTAGAGCACTTTGAGTAATCTGGGAGGGTTGAAAAATGCTATATAAGAATCCGTCCATTCACTTTCTGAACAGAGTTTCTGTCATGATCCTGGGTCCTATTGACCCAGTGTTTTGTGTTTTCTACTATTGTGATTTTGGTTCTGTTCTTCGTCAGTTTAGTGTTTATTCTTTTCTGCCCGTGTATTCCTGTGTCAAGTCTGCATTTCTTGGTCTGTGTCCTTGCATGTGTAAGTTCCTGTTTTATTGTGAAGGTCTGCGTCTTATGTGAGTGTTTTCTGTTTGCCTCCCTCGTCTCATCACGTTAATCACTCCCAGCTGTGTCCCCCACCTGTGTGTAATCTCCCTGTGTTTCTCTGTGTATTTGAGTAGTGTCTTCTGTCATAGTATTTGCTGGTTTGTCTGTGTTATTCCCCTCCGTCGTTCCGTGTATTTTCCTCCGTCTCCTTGTGCATTCTCCCCGTGTTGTTCTCCCTGCAAGGTACCCTCATTCATGTTCTGGTTTTGTTGTTTAAGTTTTAGTTTTCCCGGTTAGGGTTGTGTGTGTGAATGGGTGGATGGATGACTGGATGTGTAAAGCGCTTTGGGGTCCTTAGGGACTAGTAAAGCGCTATATAAATACAGGCCATTTACCATTTTTTAGAGTATTTTCAGATCTGTTTCTCGCCACCTTTTCTTTTGTGTTGTACTTCACCGTTTTGTTAATAAAGCTCGCTCACTACTACGCAGTCTGCACGGCTTGCCCTGGCAGCCCGTGACACATGTTGTTATTACATGGCTTTATTAAGGTACACATTAGGATGACATCAGGGCCCTGTTTCAGGAAGCCGGTTTGGAAAACTCAGAGTGAAAAACGACACTCACGGTTGAGTAACCCTGAACTGTCCAACTCGGAATATTCGGTTTCAGAAAGGCTGATAACAAGTAGTTCAGTCAACGCGGAGTCGCGCTAACCCCAAGTGAAGCGCGCGGACGAGGATACATAAAGCCC
>NW_024583972.1:0-5415 GCF_018398535.1 Haplochromis burtoni
AAAAAAAAAAAGAATAATTCTCAATCACCTAGGTGCTAGAAATCTTTAAAGTCAATCTTGCAGCAAACAAAAGCTGGAACGACTCTCAGAGCATTTGTCGATATGTATATTAGATCTATGACTTGAAACCATGGAAACCCATCAACCAAAACTGTTGATGCTCTGAGATTGTGTGTAGATTAATGAGAGCAGGAACATAAGAATGTATTATACAACATAATGCAGTCTTTATCCACTTTGAAATGTATAGTTTAAAAAGAAAAAGTTCCACCGACCTTGCTTATCTCCAGTTAACACCCATATTTTGATGTCCGCTTTAGCCAGTTGCTCAATGGTCTCTGGCACACCGTCTTGCAACTTGTCCTCTACAGCTGTCGCTCCCAACAACTAAAGCCACACATGCAGCTATGATTTAAACTGATGTTAAATAAAGCAAAGCAATGAAGCCATCCTATACCTTTATCACAAATTATGCTGGTTTCACTGTAACATTAGTGTACAATATAAACCAGGGGTGTCAAATATAAAGGCCTGGGTGCCAGAACTGGCCTGGCATAGACTCTAACCTGACCTGCTGGACAGCTTTGGAAAATGTGAAGAATGGAATTAATTTTGGACTTTCATTTGTATTTTCATAGGTTTTTGCAGCTTTTCCTACTGATAAAGACCTCCTCCATGGCCATATGCATACTACACCAAGTAAATTAATTAATAGGTAAACAATTAAATGTTAGAACAATTCCTCTGAATTAACAAAACCTTTCTATTTTATAATTACAGGACAGTCTGGTTAATGAACTTTTCTGTAACTTTACATATTTACTTCTTACAATTTAAGCCCAAAGAGTCATGCTGATAAATTCTTTCATTTAATACAGAAGCATTTCTCATCATATGAGAAAATCTGAGACGTACTGTTGAAATTGCACTTCGTTTTCTTATTGGAAGATATCTCAGGGATTAAATGTGTAGTAAACAGTGTTGGGACTAACGCGTTATTAAGTAACGCGTTACAGTAACTACGTTATTATTGTGGTAACGAGCACGGTAACTAGTTATTATGCCAAAACCGGGAACGCGTTACTCGTTACTGGGATTTAGATAGGCTCGTTATTCGTTACTTCGTGTGGTGGCTATCGCGGAGCTTCCACAGATTCAATAACATTAGCAAGTGGTGGAGGCCAGCAGGTGGATGAAGGAAAAGGGAGGCAAGAGGAGAGACCCGAAGCGGCCGCTGGTCCGAGAGTGTCAGGTGAACTGAACTTCAGGTAAGAAGTTATAACCTGCAGTCCATCTGGGTCAGATATGAACCAAGTTTAGGTGGAGTTTATTTTCGTTATGCTGACTTTTTCGTACTGCGTGCTAGCTAGCATGACGGAGTTTCTATACAGCTGGGTGGTGCTATGTTACTGATGTTGAACTTTATTTTGTTCATAAGGTTAATTATTAGAGTTGCCAACCGTCTGTAAAAAACAGAATCGTCTGGTATTCAGAGAAAATATTACGCGTTTCTTATTGAGGTGAAAAGGAACAGTTTGTCCCGGACTTCAGCTACAATGAAAAAGACACAAAGCTGGAGTTATTCTGTGTTTACGCTGCACAGCTGTCGTGGTCTGGGTGGTTTTCCACAGCATCAGCTCCTCCCCACTGGGTGGAGTCTTTGTTGTTCCTCACCTGATGGCAATCGTACCAGCAGTATTTATGACCGGCGCACTCAACTGGTCGTCGCCAGATTATCTGCCAACTTTAGTCAGTTCTCGGCCTCACGTCCATTCCTTGGTGACTCATCATATGTATTAATCGTATCTCTGTTTTTTTCTCGTCAGCCTCGGAACCCCACCTACCAAGCTCTTCTGGATACCAGTTTGCTGCCGCCGGTAATCACTCTCCGTGTCGGAGCTGCCACTCTTTCCTGCCTGCCTCCCTGCATTGCATGCAACACCCACCTGGACCTCTCCTGCCTCCCCTCTCCACGCAACCCTCACCTGCAAGTTTGTAAGACAGCTCAGTGTACACTCCTTAGACTTACTCGCAACCCTCTGTGGGATTCCCCTGACTGCTCTCTCCTCTGTTTCAGTGCCCAGGCCCGCCACAGTTTCCCCTGCCCAGTACCTGCACTCAGCATCCCTGCCGTCTAGTTATCATTCACAGTATTTTCTCTCGCCTTAGACATCTAGTTTATGTTCATTGATTCTAGTCTACACTTTCTGTTAGCTTTTGAGCATTATAAAATAAAATCTCTTTTCGTTACACTTCACCCCTGGCCTCCGGTTTTGAATCTGCACTTGAGTCCACTCCATTCCCACGGGCCACTGCGCCTGACAACAGCTGCCTCTTCTCCTCTCATTCTCTCCCCTCCCTCTCCTGTTTCTACTTCAATCATGAAACTGATCAATGATCAGCTGATCGGCTTTTCTCTCTTGTTTGTTTATCGCCCACTTTGCGCCAGAAAGAGGAAACCAGCAGATGTCGCGCTAAACAACAGCAGCACGTTTAAGCTTGATCAGCTGTTGTTAGAATTTATTTAATATTAATTTCTAGTATCAGCTGATGTTTGCTGGAGCCACAGCTGTAAAGCTGCTGGTCATGATATGGTTTGGTTATCTGGTGAGAGGGAAACATGAAGATGAAACCAGGAGATGTCCTTACTGAATCATCAGAGCTGAACAGGTGATGGAGAAACAGGTTTACCTTTTAGGTGACATGAATGAGTTGAAGGGAAGTTATGAACTGTTTCTGAGAGACAAATAACACCAGGATCCTTTTTTAGGTAGCTGACAGCTGGTAACTGTGCAGGGGCGGGTCTAGCAAAGTGTTGCCAGGGGGCCATGTAGGGCATTAACAGGGAGAGGGGGGCACAAAGAAATACTTTTCTTTCTTATTCTCATTTAAAATGTCTCACTTTTAAAAAATAATTATCTGAGTCTTACAACAAACAATTGATAGATTGATACATATATACCATCAGAACAGTGAACATCACTGTCACAACAGTGTTTATTTTCATTCAAAGGCTTTATGATTTTTCCTGTAATGGTGGGCCAGTCTCTAGTCAAAATGCCCGGGCTGATTTTTTGTCCCAGTCCAGCTCTGTAAGCAGCTCATCTGCAGTCTGGTGTTACCTACATCTTCCTATTCGGAAGGCAGAATTTCAGAGTTCTGAGTACAATCGAACGCACCACGACTGCAGTTTTTGTGTTGGATGTAAAAAGCAGGCTAGGACAGAATCAGGCGTGGGATTTCTCTCGTGGAAATGTGCACATTATTTTTTCCTTTGGTAGGTGGCACAGTGCACTTGTGGCAAGTAAGCAAGCTAGAAGAATGGCAATCTTGCTGGGTATCCAGTTAGCAACACAATAACAAGAGAATTCTGAGTAAAACCAAAGTTACTTTCCCTAGTAACTAGTTACTCTGAAAGTAACGAGTAACTTGAAGTAACTGAGTTACTTTTGATAGAAGTAACTAGTAATGTAACTAAGTTACTAATTTAAAGTAACTTACCCAACACTGGTAGTAAAACACTGACAGAGGACAATCTGAATTTCACATGAAATTAGGCTATATTGTGGGCCGTAATGTAAAATGAGTTTCATATCCCCGGTATGAAGTATAACTACCAATAGATAATCAAGCAGCAAATTCGTATTGACAAAGTTTTCAGCACATGTACTAACCATCATATCTTTCTCTATCTCTTCATAAAGTTCATCAAGTTTTTCTTCACGTCCCTCCATGGCAACACTGGCCTCATGGTGGCGCTGTTTCCAATCTATCATGTAGTCCTCATTTAAGTCTTTGTAGGCCAGAGCAAGTGTACGGAGGCCATCACCTGCATACTCCTGTTTTTGTTTGATTATCAAAAGAAGTCAAATGTTAAATTACATTAATTATATTAAAATTTCATTGACTTTAGCTTCAAGCTACTTTTATATGCTTTGGATCACTCACATTGAGGTGGTTAGTGGTTACTTCCATCAGTTTGTTACAGGAGGGGTGCAGTCTTTCAAAGATCATGGTGTCTGCACCTTTGCAGTATAGAGTCAACTTCCCCTCTGGGCTGCGCACTGGAAGTGACAGGGAAAGTTAGAAAGTTTGATGTAATGTCATGCAGAAATGAGAAATGTATTCTGAATATATGAAGTGTGGTCACTGAAGATAACGACACAAAAAAACCTATCACTACTTCCTCTCACCTATCACTGACATCCTCTTCCTCATATTATTAAAGTCCAGAATGGCCAGAAGTTCGTAGATGACTTGTTTGCCCATCTCTACTACTGTGATGGTTTCTGGTGTGCGTGATAGGAACACAAATCCAAAGTTTCTTGCAGCAGTCACCAGAGCGCCTTCATCAGGTGACTGAGCCTGATAATTGAGCTCTCCTACCAGGTAAAACAGAGATGACAATTTAATTGGCATATAAGGGTAAAATTTGAACATTTGCATGGTGGAGCACATTTCCATGTACCTGTATGTCTTTTATTGCACTGAATTTGGAGTTTTTAAATAGACTCCAAGAATATTTCGAAATTCTCCTGAAATGTAAATGAAATGAAGATGTCTTTTAGAGGACCCCTCACCCTCTTTCTTTTCCTCAGGCATGACAGTGTGACACAGGGATAACAAGCGGAAGAACTCCTGAGTCTCAGGGTTTCCACTTCTCACCATCTCCACCAGACTGTGGTCATGAAAGCTGAACTTTGGATCAGCCAGATTGTTCCAGGAGAAGTCCACTCTCTCTGTCCTCTGCAAGAAAAGCCAAAACAACAAAGTTGGATCAATACTTTCTTTAAATAATCATGCATTTTCCTCTCACCTCTGTAATTTAAACAAAGTTCACAAACAATGCAATGGATGTATTTTCCTCACCTCTGTAATTTCCACTCTTTGTCCAGAGAAATCATAGAGGTCCCCTGAATATATGATAAATGTACTGTAAAATCAGTTGTTTACCCAATGTGTTTCCATTTGCCTCACTAATTTTTACACAAGCAAAGCTGCTCACCGTAAGCTTTTCCATTAATGGAGCACTTGTTGAAAGTCATGATGTTCTGTGTCAGAGTGCCAGTCTTGTCACTGAAGATGTATTTAATCTGGCCTAGCTCCTCACTGAGTGTGGTGGTTCTTGCCTGAGCTGGAGTATCATTCTTAGGATAGTACATCTTCCTGTCCCAGTCTATTAAGAAGCTGTTTCCCAGACGAATGAACTCCACGCTAACAATGTAGCACAAATTGGTAAAATTTCAAAATGTGATACATATTAGCACAAGTCTCAAGTGTTCAAACCAACTTTGGTTGTTTTTTGGTTTCATCATTTTTCTGTGCTGAAACTTACCTGACATAAAGTGAACTGGGTATCACTGTGTTAAGGACAATGACATAAGACCAGAAGATGAGGAATGATGAGAGAGGAGC
>NW_024583972.1:6181-7360 GCF_018398535.1 Haplochromis burtoni
AAGGCATATCTTTCTCCATTCAAAGTCAGAGTCCCTTTGAACTTGTCTAGACGGTTATTGGGAGGTTCACATCGCACTTCACCTGAGAAACAGAAATCAGTGTCAGCAAATAATTCTAAACAGTTCACAGGATAGTTAGAGGACAGCTCGAAGCAGTCTGTGTAGTCTCCTCCGACCTCTGGTATCAACAAGGGATTTTCGCCTACAGAACGGCTGCTCACTGGATGTCTTCTCTTTTGTGGACCATTCTCTGGAAACCCTACAGATGTGGGTTAATCCCAGCAGGTCATCATTTTCTGAAATACTCAGACTAGCCAATCTGGCACCAACAACGATGGAACATTCCAAATTCTTTAAATCAACTTTCTGGCACATTTTATACTCAGTTTGAATTCAAACAGGTCACTTTAATAATGTCCACATGCCAAAATGAAGTGGATTGCTGTCATCTGATTGACTGGTTAGATGTCTGTATTAATTAGCAGGTGAACAGATGGACCTAACAAAGCAAACAAATAAACAATTAAATAAAACCCAAGATCCCATTGTTACATTAGTAGAAAAAGTCGTGCATGAGGAAATACAATCACTCAGTACAAACTTAAACAGTTCAAAGGTGAAATACTGCTCTATTGATTGATTGATTGATTGTTAATTTATTTCAAACATGTAAACAATATACAGGTACATTTAGTAAAGAAAATAAGAGAGAAAAAAATACTATACAAAAGTCAATACGTTTCAATATTGCTACCGTTCTGATTCATTTACGTGTTGAAAGGGAGTGGGAAGAAGAACACACTTATTTAATCCCACCCCTTTGCCATAAATTATCAGTTAATATTTAGTCAGCTTCCTTACTGATATAATCTATAATAAAAATAGTGAACAGATTGCTGATATAATATATACTATAATATGACATCATGATTTTTTTTAAATAGAGACATTCACTTAATTTCAATATTTTCCCTTTCTTTATAGTTCGAGAAGATCATATTTTTATAACTCTTTTTGAACTGTTTTATGTTTGGACATTGCTTTAATTCCATATTCACACTGTTCCATAGTTTCACTCAATGAACAGAAACACAAAAGCTTTATCTTGTAGTACGTACCTTCCCTGTTTTGAAGTTACAAAAACCCCTTAAATTATAACTTCCTTCTTTCAAAAAAAAA
>NW_024583972.1:9284-32540 GCF_018398535.1 Haplochromis burtoni
AAAAAAGGTATTCTTTTCTTTTTCATTTGGGTTTCCAAAGACTTACTGGCCATCCATGAGGACGTCCACCTTCCGGTTATTGACTTTTCTGTCACATTTGTGTCTGTTCTGCTCAGTTGAAACAAGAAAAAGATACTGTTTGCTTCCAAATCTGATATTAGTTTCTTATTTTTGGTTTTCTCTTTTGTTATTACCGATTTCAACTTACTATGTCATCAATGGCATCTTTGACTGCTGTTATAGAAAGCACTACTATTAAGGCAAAACCTGTAGTAATCCATGAGAGAGAGGAGATTTGTGGGATCAACTGTCAACACACATACACACAAAGATTAACACACTCTTTCAGTGCATAGATAATATCTTTTCTTCTTCTTCTGCCTAGCAGTTCATATCCCCCGATGCAGGGTCTGCTGTTTTTCATGCTGTCCTCCACTTCTTCCTATCCAGGGCATCTTTTGGTGTAACATTCGCAGCCTTCATATTGTCTTTGATTCGGTCCATCCAGCGTTTTTTTGGTCTTCTTCGTGGCCTAATTGCTGGGCTGTCTTTGCGATGGAGTTCTTATCGCTACGGGCAACATGGCTGTACCATCGGAGCCTCGTCTCTCGCATCTTGTCTGTGATCGGTGTCACTCCCCATCATTTCCTAACGTCTTTGTTCCTCGCTCGGTCTAGTCGTGTGAGACCCAGAGGCCATGTCAGCATCTTCATCTCCATGGTGTGAAGGGCTTGTTTGTGCTTGGTCGTAGCTGGCCAGCACTCTGACCCATAGAGTGCCACTGGGCGCACGATCGACTTATAAACTTTCGCCTTAAGATAGATTGGCATTCTCTTGTTGCACAAGACTTATCTGACCTGGCACCACTTCATCCATGCTGTGATGACACAGAGTCTGGCGTCTGGTAGAGTTTCGCAGTCCGAGGTGACAAGGGACCCGAGGTACTTGAATTGGGCAACTTTAGTCAGCGGCTCGCCGTTGATAGTGATGGTACTGTTGGTCTGGGGGCCGCGTTCAAGGTACTCAGTCTTCTTGATGTTCAGGCACATGCCGTTTTCAGAGAGCCAATCTTTCCATGCTTGTGTTCAGGTTTGCAGGGCTAGGCAGTTTTTTGTTTCTGATAGACATACATCATCTGCATACAGTAGGCTCCATGGATGTGGTGATTGCAGACCAGCTGTCGCGGTGTCCATACAGAGGGTGAACAGCATAGATAATATCTTTTAAGATTCTTAAAAGTGAAAAACTTAACAGTTGCTTCATTTTATTTATGTATGTCATGTATGTTCACGCTTAATAACATTTGGAAAAAGCATTAAAAAAAATCGATTTATAAAAAAGCAAAAGAAAGTGCAAGTCCTTTCGCATTTTAAGTCAAATGAAGTTTGAAAAAGGTATGGTTGAATATAGAGAATGAACTCTGAATGCGGTTTTTGCATTGACATAACTATCTGCAGCATAAAATAACTATTTTTAAGCATGCAATTATTCTGACAAGGATGGCAACATGTCTACCTGAAGGATGAGCAGGAAGAGGAAGTAGGCATTAGCGAGCCTCTTGAACTGCTCAAAAAGATTAAGTGGCAGGAAGGTGAAGATGTTGTATTTGGAGGTCTTGATGGCATTGTTCTGAAGTTAAAGAAATCGACAGAGGAAAGTTACATGACTGATGTCAGTTTAACAAAAATCACTGTGATTTAATATTTAAATGTTTGTAATAAAGTTTTTTAATGTTTAATTTATATTTGGCAGACATACTAACAAAAAATCCTAAGATTTCTAGGATTGCACTATTAATTTCCTAAAATTTCCTATTTACTCAAAAATGGTCTTTGTGACACTTGACTTTCATTGTGACAGAGTAATCAAATCCAAACAAGCAAAGCATTGAGCTGAGGGTGTGTCCAAAGCTTCTCTTGTCATCTGCTGAATAGGCATGATAACATTTGTTTATATACTTACAGCATAGCGGAAAGATAGGTTGAAAGTGCTGTCATTAGCCCGCAAGCATCTCTCCTTCTCTGTGAGAGAGTAAAGCAGTCAGAGCAGGAGAGAGTTTATGCTACTGTATGTTACAGCAGTACTGAGGAAAGAAACTCAAATTTAATTTATGGAAACATTTCAGAGCTGTTAGTCCAGCAGCATTTTGAAATGTTCACTGCTTGCCACAAAAATAAATAAATAAAACTAAAACTGAGACAGCCGTACAGTAACTGAACAATGCAGTAAACTAGAGCAAAGTTTACGTGCATCTAATCTCACCTTCCTTATTTCCGTGTCCACACAAATGGCAAAAGTATGACAGCACAGTTCCCATCTTTAACTCAGGTTCTCCATGTTTTATAACCTGGAAAAACACACATTTCAGTCCTAATTAGTGAGTCATTTCTTTATTGGTATTATATGTCGATATAATAATAGAGTGTGTTTTTATAGCGCTTTTCGAGACCCTCAAAGCACTTTATATTTCCACTATTCACTCACTCTCACTGTTGGAGGCAAACCACAGTTGTAGCCACAGCTGCCCTGGGGCAAACTCACAGAAGCAAGGCTGCCATATCATGCCATTGGCCCCTCTGGCCATCACCAGGAGGTGAAGTGTCTTGCCAAGGACACAACAACCAAGATAGACAGAGCTGGGGATCAAACTGGCAACCTTCCGGTTACAAGATGAGCTTCCCAAGCCCCTGAACCACGGTCACCCAATGGATATAAAAACCAAAAGGGGAAACTGTGGCAAAAGCAAGAGGGAACCAGTTGCTATAATATTTAAGGATTAATAGTGAAAAGGTGGAGCTGTTTAAGATGTACAGCACACCTCGTAAATTGGATATGAGGGAAAGACAGATGCAAAACATCCCAAAAATAATAAATCTGAGGTTTCACAACACTCAAAATATCTCTCCATCAATCTATAGATAGACAGCCATCAGTCACATACTTGTCAAAATTTCCACTCCTCCCCATTTTATCAGTTCTCCAAAGCTGTAAAGATATAGTGCAACTCCCTTTCAACTCTTTGTACTATAGTTAAATTTAAGAGGTAACAATCCCTAACTACACAGATAGAGATAAAGATTCATCCTTGACCATTTGACTTGTTCAGTAATCAGCCCATAATAATATGCAGGTATTGTATTTTTCAGGAATTGTTGTGGATAAATGTTTTTCAGTGAGACATAAAAAATATGAATTGATCACAGGGCAATATAAAAAATATAATTAACTGCTTCACTTTTCAGTGGTCAAATGCTACCTAATTTGTTAAGAAGAAAAAACAAATTTATCCATGAGCCATGAAAAAATCAAGAAGCCCTCTTTTGGCAGGTTTCATTTGATCCTTCTTCTTCCACTTGCAAAAATATTAAATAGGTCTGAATTACTGTAAACCTAAATTGATTTAAATGGTTCTTGATAAGAACTAATAAAATGCAGCATTTTCTAATAGTTTTTTTAAAGTCTGAAAGCGAATGAAAATCAACCACATACCTCAAACAAAAATATGATTTCTTTTGTCTTCTGGGTCCTGCTTGCAAGCAGACACAGGTGCTTGAATTTTAAGATTTCAACCCTCCTTTTACTTCCGTCTTTGAAAAAATAAATCCAAGTTTTTGTCTCTTCAGTGCATGGAAGGCCAGTTTAATCCTAAAAAGAGAAAGGAGGATCAACTGAGTCTTCTAGCAGGATAAAAGTCAACAGGAACAACAGGTGAGATGTTGTAGTTGCACCTACAGTAGAAGTTTTGGGCACATGAAACTAACTGCTAAGAGGTTATGTAAACCGTTCAGTGTTCGTTGGACTTGAGCAGGTGCAGGACGGGAAAGGCACTAAAACAATAGTAAAGCCGAAGTGCTCCAGCCAATCAGAGGGAATGTTATCACATGAGGTATAAAAATGGCGTGATGTGTATATATATACATATATATATAAATATATATATATATACATATATATACATACATATATCATATACACATATATACATACATATATATATATATATATATATACATATATATAATATATATATATATACACATATACATATATATATATATATATATAGATATATATAATACTATATATATACTATATATATATATATATATATATATATCACATATACTAGGTAAGTTTGTAATATCCACATGCCTTGCCCTGGCCCAATGCCAGCTGTCTACCCACATCATTTCGGTCGGATTCCCAGACCAGCCTCTCTCAAAGCGGATATGACTAGTAAACTGAGACCCATTGTGCTATGGTCGGCATCATTCCAGCTTGTTTACATTATCGACCTTACAGTCACAGGTGAGGATGCAGAATTCACAGCCGATGTACAACAGTGCACCTGGAAATTGAAGATCCAACTATACAGTCAAAATAAGCTGCAGAGGATTTGTACACATGTCATCAGAGCTTTTCTGGGAGTGGGAATGTTAGTCAGTGGCTCTGACTCAAAAAAAAAAAAAGAACTCTAATTGGGCCTCAACTGTGAAAAGAGCATAACATTTGCCGGATGTCTGGAACGTTCTGGAGATACTGTGTGCCTATCAGTGAAATCTTGAAGAAGGGATTCCCTTGCACCCACTCGACAACCCAGAAAAGTGTCACAAGCGGACTGCTCCATAGAGTTTAAGCTGCAGATTTCTCACATGCAACGAAGGGATATAAACACCTAGTGCTATGAACAAACTAACCTATTATCATACATACTTTTCGTACTACATAACTTTACATCCACACATCAGCAACAAGTCCATTTTTTGAATGTTTGTGGCAAAATCTGGAAAAACATGAGATAACAACTAAATTCAAACATTTTCCTCTAATTTATACATATAAAGACCACATCCTTACACCTCTTTTTAAACTTCTTTATCATTTGACAGAGCTTCAGTTTTGATAAGCATACTTTTAATTGCCACCAACTTGGAGCTTGCTGATCCTTAACAAAGAAGGCATCTGGAACTGCTGAGGCATTATCCACAGTGAGCAGTAATGAGAATAAAACTGAGGGACCAGTTCTTTTACTGAGGGCATCAACTGTTCTAATCTGGTCTAAATGTGTAGATACAATGCAACAATGAAAACAGATCCACAAGTCTGAGCTTTGTGATTCAACACTTCCTGATAAGTTGATAAAACCACACATTTATTTCAAAGAATTTCTGTCTTGGTTCATGTTGTCTTTGAAACAGAATTAATTATTCATTGCATAGTGTGTGACTGAAGTACACATAAGTAAATTCAGCAGGATGGGACAGATAGAAGTAAATAAATAAGTTCAACAAAAAGTCGAGAAACTAGTGAAATAAAGCTGTTGTCAAATTCATGTAACTGATGAAAGGAAACCTTGGCCTGTTGAGGGATACAGTCAGGAACTATAACAACCTTTTCAACATCTCCAGCTGCGGAAATGTTTTGGTCTCGATTGATTAAGTCAATAAAAGACAGCAAAGTGAAAGAGTCAATTTTGAAGGGCTTTATTAACCAACACAGTGTGAAAACAGTGTATGAGTTCAGAGTTCACAATCCTTGTGTGTCATTAACTGCTTTTACTGTGTAGAGTGTCAACAAAGAGGAAGCTCACACATACACTACTTCTGTGTTTTTCCATAAACAAATAAATTACAGCTCAACTGACTGCTGATGATCAGCTGGAACTAGAAAAAGCAATTTATTACTCAGAGAGTCTGAGCAAAGTCTTAACATGATGAAGAAAATTAATACAGCCATCCTGAACCATGGTCCAATGATTTAACAACTGTTAATGACTATAATCCACATCTGCTTGAAGCCTGGATTAGAAAATTAGATATCTGCTTTTTATACCAATCCCCTCTTCTAGAATTCAGTTCCTTGCTAAATATTTAAACACATTTTATTCTGGTTTTCTCTTTTAAAAATAAGGTTATGAAAAGGCAAAAAAAAACAAAAACAGTTACAGATATAAGACTAATAACTCGCTGTCCGCTGTGAACAATGTGACTGTAGTGGTGCCAGGTTAAGTTATACATTCATGAAGGACTGAATGTTAAATTATTAACACAGTATAATAATAATCCTCATGTAAATAACTACAGTGTATAAACTATACTAAACTATATATAATGTATAGTACAGTATTCAAGATCACTGCCTACACACAACTTTTTAGTATATACTTTGTATTAAAAATCAATAAAACTTCCTATATTTGTAATTTCTCAGCTATCTAGTTTGAAAACCTATTTCAAAACTAAGAAAAAACTAAACAAAACAAACTACATCTACCTTTTTTTATCCTAATCCACAAGCCAATTGTATTTGTAATGAAATTAACTAAAACCAGGGTAGGACATCTTTGCAAAATCTTCAAGTGTGCTTTAGAAACTGGCCAGTAATAATTCAAGTTGCACAATATGAAAATTGTACTTAATAAGTACAAAAATAAAAACAACCATTCTGAGGCAAACAACATTTTCACAGAGATATCAACATTCACACATTATAAGACACCATCTTTTCTTCAGTGCCAGGTTGAGTCCAGTGTTAGGAAAATAAAATACTGTCTGTGTTTCAGTCCCTGTGTGCTTCGGTTTTAGGGACTGTGACCCTGTGACTCCTCAGCTTCCTCAGCAATAGTGCGGTAGTGCTGTGGCTGATTTTGAAATATGGAAGAGTCTGTCTGGGTGAACAGAGGAGCTCTCTTGGTGGAGCGTTTCATCAGGAATTTTCTAGATGTTACTAGATCACCGTAGCCCTGGGAGTGAGAGAAGGCGTAACCTGACCGAGTACTATGCCTTCTCCGTAAGCGACGAGGTGCCGGTACAGGCAACTCCTCTGTACGCATCTTATACCTCACCTAGAAAAAAGAAACAAGGGATTTTTATTTTTTTTAAATGTAGACTTTTCACTATGGATACGTTACTTTCTGGTGTACAAGACAAAAGGGTTAATAGAAGACAAGATGCTTTTACATGCTGCCCCAAGTGTTTTTTTACCTTATCATTAATGGTAGGACGAAGCTGTATAAATATGAAGCGGAAAGCTACAACAGGCAGGATACAGAGAAGGAACGTCAGGAATATGGTGAGCCACACATTAGGCTGGTTCAGAGAGTTTCTTGTTGTGCCTGAAATCCAATAATGTCAGAATCACATAATGTTACAGTATTACAGTATATAAGAAAGTAACTTCACAAACTGCAAAAATGGATGATGAAATTTAAATACACAATCCCAGGATACAGCCAGCACAAATCTAACCTTTTTTGTCTAAATGCTAGTTCGCATAACCCTGTTTTAATGTACTCATGTCTCCTTTAAAGTACCAATATTTTAGAATAGAAAAAAACTCGATAACTTCATTAAATTAACATTAAAGTGGCAAACATACTAAATATAGTAAATGTACTTACCAATGAAGGGGAAAGAAGACGTGAACATATAAAACATGCCATTGCTGCACATGGTTAATGTGATGGAAAAGTAGGCCACCATGCTTCCCCACACAAAAAAATGGTTCACTGCTGTCCAGTAATAGGTGTCAAGACACAGCTGAAAAGTATTTACTTTTATCATTATTAATGTCCTGTGTACTTATTTCTTTACATAAACTCAAATTTAGAGACTGACATAGAATGGAAATGTTTCTGTTACAGCAGATTAGTCTGTAGACTAAGTAGCCTCTTTGTTAGGTACCCTCGGTTCAACTGTTTATTAACCAGCCAATCAAATGGCAGGAACTCAATGCTTTTGAACATGTACACGTGGTCAATACTACCTGCTGGAGTTTAGACTAAGCATCAGGGAGGTAAAAAAGCTAATTAAGTTACTTTGAATGCGGTGTGGTTTTGCGTGCTAGATTGGGTATTTCAGAAATTGCTGATCTACTGGCATTTTCCCACACAATTATCTCTAGGGTTTACAAGGAATAGTTCTATAAGAGAAACCATCCAGTGAGCAGCAGTTCTCTGGGCAAAGATTGTTGATGCCAGAGGAGAATTGA
This sequence comes from Haplochromis burtoni, assembly GCF_018398535.1. Lineage (NCBI taxonomy): Eukaryota > Metazoa > Chordata > Actinopteri > Cichliformes > Cichlidae > Haplochromis > Haplochromis burtoni. Next base: position 17,274 of record NW_024583972.1, read on the forward strand.
CAAAATGCTTCGAGATGATAGGAAAGCAACATGGCAACCATGGCATACAGAAGAACAAAAGCATTGCCTGGTATCATAAATCTCAGTAACATTTGGATGGTAGGGTCAGAATCAACATTTGTATCAATACTTCAGGCCTTTTTTTGAAAATTTGCCATAATGAAAATGAGCAGTTCTGCAGGCAAAAAAGGCCCAAAGTGATAATAACCGCGTGCACCTAATAAAGTATCTAATGAGTGCACATGGATTTATGGTATAGAAATGCATAAAAAAAAACCATTAAATGCAATTTTTTCTCAAAGCAGTGCAGTTCACTGAAAAAAAACTGGAGGACAAATAATGTGGCAAAGTTTTGTGATTCTCTATGTTTTCACAATAAATATGTCATTTCCAAGCATGCCTCTGGTAACGAGAGCTGTATTTCTCACCTGTGTGTACACCACAATAAGCAGACAGGTCTGTGCCAATAAAGCAAAAGACTGATAGTCAGCAATCTCTTTTCCATCATCTCTGACTGTGTCATGCATGGAAGCCCATGGAATAAAAAAGAGGATTAAGGAACTGTAGCAGCTGTGCATTACACAGTTCACAAAAGCTTTCTTATTGAAGTATTGGTTCTTCTGGCCTGGAGCGTAGAGCTGAGGATGGTATAAACTCCAACGGTCATTTACATCCTGCACAAAACAAGTTTTAGTGAAAGAGATGAGAAAGCTCAGTGGACACAGAGACCTGACTATGAGACGATAATCTGGTTTATGTAAGTCAACCAAAAACTGATAGTTAATTGTAATCTACATACCTGGTCAAACAGACACATGCCAAGGACTGGAAGAGCTGTGTAAACCATATTGTAGAAGGTGATGAACCAGTCCTCATAAACAGTCTGTGAACAACCACAATGAACATTTAAGTACAACATAAAGAAAAGGTGAATGTGAATCAAGTTATTTGTTTCATTTGTCCTGCATCATTTGAAACTTTTTTGCATTTCTCTCATTGAGATTGATAAACACTTTATGTCCCATTACAAAAGCTACTTAAATTACATTATAGTATAGTTACAATACATATATCTCACCTGTGCAGAAAAACCACAAAAGAAGGCGTACCAGAATTGGACAAGCGTAAAAGTGAAATTCTTGTAAAAGAAATATCCAAGGAACTTGCACATGCGGATGTAGGACCAGCGGCCATGCACCAGCAGGAGGCGCTGAAGGTAACGGAACTGGGCAAAGGAAAAGTCGCTGGACAGCACTGCCTGCATGCCTTCCTGCCCACTGATACCTACACCAATATGAGCAACTGGCAGGCAGAAAAGGAAGCAAATAAAATACACAATAAAATACACAATATCAGCTACATATTTCCCAGCTGGATAGTTGTAATGAAAATACAGCTCTGTATATTGGTGACTTCACAGGTTACCCTTTATCATGCTGACATCATTGGCTCCATCCCCAATAGCAAGAGTGACAGCCTGCTTGTATTTCTTGACCAGCTGAACCACTTGGGCCTTCTGCAAAGGAGTGACCCTGCAGCAAATCACTGTCTGACACATGCATGCTGTCCTCAGCAGCTCCAACCTCAAGTTCTTCTCCAGTGCAAAAGCCTGATGATCAAGAAAAGAATTGATGGAGTTAGGTCATCTGTCAAGATTCTGTAGTGCAACCTTAAAACCTCAAGAGAATTCCATTCATTTCTACATTCATCTCTAAGTTTAAGAAACATGAGAAAATCAGGCTTTAAAAAAAAAAAACAATATGTATTTTCTGATCACACAGTGTGACCTCTACAGGTCAACTAGCAGGGGATTTTCAGCATTTGCTGACAATAGTAATATTGCTAAAAAGAAAAGAAAAAAAATCTTACCAGACTGTGCCCATTTATAATTAGTCCATAATCTCCATCCACCTTCTCATCCTGCATAGTCTCTGTCTTTTTAAGCCAAAACAGGCCTACTCGAGATTTAAACACAGATGGCTCCTCTGCTGCTTCAGGACACATTTTTCGTCGTGCATTCCTGAAAACATGAGGACAGAAAACATGACCTCATAAAAAGTTCACAATTCATTTGTTAACTATATTTTTCTTATAGACAACAATGAAGATATAAGATGAGCCTAAAGATTAACAGGCTAACAGTGTTTAATTTTAAAAAATATTTTCTATCCTCTTAATTGCCGATTTTAGACACATTTTGCCTTTAGTGGCCTCTCTTCTCCATTAAAAAGAGTGTCAAAAATATCTAAACCAACCTTTTGAGACGGACTGTATTTGCACACATTGTGTTTCCATTTATACAATTATTATTTTATTTTTAATTCAATCAAACATGCACAACGCTGAGGATGACTTTGGTTTGACTGTACTTGTATTCAGTCATCAATCAAACCACTCATCCATTTTGGCACTTATCAGCGACAGTAGTCTAAGTAGACATGTCAAAACCTCCCTTACAATGGCCACATCTTCTACCTCTTGTAAGTGCACAAGGAGGTATTGCCAAGCCAGCTGTTCTGAATCTCCCCCACAGCATCCTAAGAAGTCTGAACCCATACACCCTTCAGAAGTAGCTTATTCCCATTCCTTGTAACCACAATCTTAATTTTTCACATTACTACCCACCGTGGAGGAACATAGATGATGGTAGGAATGTTCAATCCCAACCTAGTAACCACAACCATGTAAGGCATGGATGTCGAGCTTTGGTTTTAATGGTTGTGATGAGTTATACAGAATTTACAGAGGGGTAGCATGAAATTATCCCTTGCCACCCCAAGTGCCACCCCAGTTTTGCATATGACAGTGTTGTTTATTAAAATAAGATAGCATTAACATTTTGAGCGTAGTTACAGTCAACGGTGAAAATAAACGCTAAAACTGAATATATTGCATAGTGTTACCCCCCTCCACCATTAACAAATGGTTCAGCCCATAGCAGGACCGACTTTTTTCTTGATTTCAGTAGCAAGCGATGCTTGCGATTGTGCCAGAGCACATTTTGAACTAGTGATGGTAAAATTTATTCTTTTTACTGAATTGAATTTTAATGAGTCACTCACCAAAGTGAATCGGGTTTTTGAGTCATTTGAGTCACTGAGTCAGTTGACCAGAGAGTGCAAAAAATGTACATTTTCACTCAAACTGATGAGTGCTAAGATGAGTGATTCTAAAAGAAAACAACAATTTTTTATAGAGCAAAAAAGAGAAAAAATAATTTCTAAAGAGAACATTTGTTTATTTTTATTTTATTAGTATTTTCCTTAAATGTGTCAAATATATATTTTCTCATCTAAATGTCCACTGAGCTGTGAGCCAGGGGGCGGTAATGCGACTTAACATTGGTTGCCAACCAAGAAGAAGAAGAAGCTGTGAGCCAGGAGGGGAGAGAGAGAATAGAGTTAACTGGAGATCACATACAACAAATGTCAAGTGTCACAATCAAGACAACTCTTTGCATTTACCACTTACCAATGAACATAAAAGTTGTTGTATAATTTGCATGTTATGACTGAGATACAAAGCATCAGTTGTACATAAATTGATAGCTAAAATATCACTAAAAAATTTTGTTGAATAAATCTGAAGTTGTAGGCAATTATTAGTGAACATCCTAGAAATCTTAGGATTTTACTGTACCTTGTTGCTGTGTCTGCGTAGAAAACAAAAATGAAACTTTAACATTACATTACAAACATTTAAATATTAAATCACAGTGATTTTTGTTAAACTGACATCAGTCATGTAACTTTCCTCTGTCAATTTCTTTAACTTCAGAACAATGCCATCAAGACCTCCAAATACAACATCTTCACCTTCCTGCCACTTAATCTTTTTGAGCAGTTCAGGAGGCTTGCTAATGCCTACTTCCTCTTCCTGCTCATCCTTCAGGTAGACATGTTGTCAGAATGAATTGCATGCTTAAAAATAGTTATTTTATGCTGCAGATAGTTATGTGAATGCAAACACTAGCTTATAAAACAATCAGAGTTCAAACTCCACATTGAACACCATCTTTTTAAAATGTAATTTGATTTTAAAATTAGAAATGACACAAATTTTCCTTCTTTATCAAATAATTTTTTTCAACACATTATTTAATGTAAACCATACACTGAAATGAGCTTTAAGGCTTTCAGTTTTCAGATTCTTAAAAGCTCAATTATCAATTTATTAAAACTGCATATGTAACTGTGTGTGTGTTTGTGTGTGTGTGTGTGTTGACAGTTGATCCCACAAATCTCCTCTCTGCCATGGTTCACCACAGCTGTCCCTTTGATATTGGTGCTGTCAATAACAGGAGTCAAAGATGCCAGTGACGATATAGTACGTTGAAATTATTATTAGCAATAGAGAGATCCTGCTCATTATGAAAACCAAAAATAAGAAACTAATATCAGATTTGGAAGCAAACAGTATCTTTTTCTTGTGTCAACTGAGCAGAACAGACACAAATGTGACGGACAAGTGAATAACCGGAAGGTGGACGTCCTCATGGATGGCCAGTAAGTCTTTGGAAACCCAAATGAAAAAGAAAAGAATACCTTTTTTATGAAGAATTATGCTGTTTTGGATTCATTTCTGTGTTGTATGCCTTTGTTCCCTTCCCTGACAGACTCAAAAATGAAAAATGGATGAATGTTCAGGTTGGGAACATAGTCAAACTGGAGAATAATGAGTTTGTCACAGTAAGTTTGGGGAGGCTATAGTAAAGATTTGAAGCAAGTGAAAGAAATTCATTTCAAAAGTAAGTTCCAAACTAAACTCAGTGCTTTTATTTCTTAGGCAGACCTTCTGTTGCTGTCTAGCAGTGAGCCCCTTAATTTAGTTTATGTGGAAACAGCTGAACTAGATGGGTAAGTGTGCTGTACTGTGGTGTTTGTATGCTAGGTTGACACTAATGTCTGACACTGTCTTGGATTTTCCTTGGTCTCCCCCAGAGAAACCAATCTGAAGGTGAAACAGGCTCTGACTGTAACTGGAGAGCTGGGAGACGACATTGAGGCACTCGCTGCCTTTAATGGTGAGAATCTCAATGAAACAACACACAGTCTGATTTTCAAAAGTGAAACCTGGTTCTGTCATTGGGAAATGTCATAGGGGAGAAAAACAAAGAGTTTTTTGATAAAGTAGTATTTCACCTGTTTAAGCTTCTACTGAGTGATTACATTTTCTCACATCTGTGTAGGTTTTCAGTCATCCAGGTCATGGTAGTCTAAGAATCTTGGAAAGAAAGCGACTGGGCTTCTTTACGTTTCTTGAAACTTAGACGTCCAGTCGCTTTCTTTCCATGCATATCCTCATGTATTGCTTTTCTCTACCAATGTAAAAAGCAGATCCTGGGTTTTATTTATTTGTTGTTTGTTTGTTGCTTACTTGAATAGATCTGTTTACATTCACTAGCCACTTCATTAGGTACACCTGCACACCTGCTAATTAATCTAATCAGCAAATCATTTTAACATGTGGACAGGGTTAAAATGATCTGCAGAAGTTCAAACTGGCTATCAAATTAGGTAGAATGTAGATTAAAGGGACTTTGAACGTCACATGGTTGCTGGCGCCAGATGAGTCTGAGTATTTCAGAAAACTGATGACCTGCTGGGATTAACCCACATCTGTAGGTTTCCAGAGAATGGTCCACAAAAGAGAAGACATCCAGTGAGCAGCCGTTCTGTAGGCGAAAATCCCTTGTTGATACCAGAGGTCGGAGGAGACTACACAGACTGCTTCGAGCTGTCCTCTAACTATCCTGTGAACTGTTTAGAATTATTTGCTGACACTGATTTCTGTTTCTCAGGTGAAGTGCGATGTGAACCTCCCAATAACCGTCTAGACAAGTTCAAAGGGACTCTGACTTTGAATGGAGAAAGATATGCCTTAGACAACGACAAAGTGCTGCTCAGAGGCTGTACTCTCAGGAACACTGACTGGTGCTTCGGTCTGGTCATCTTTGGAGGTACACTGTGCACTGCAACTGTGTACAATTTGCAGTTTGAGTGATGTTTTTTTGGTCTAGCCTTTATTGTTTACTCTGATAATAATGTTTGAAGTTGTACATTGTTGTACTAGAGCAGGAAGGAGATGCAGCGAAGGTGTGCAGAAGAAAATCTGACACTAATAATCCTTTCCAGGTCCTGACACTCAAACTGATGCAGAACAGCGGGAAGTCAATATTCAAACGGACAAGCATTGATCACCTGACGAATATCCTGGTGTTATGTGTGAGTTTACACAAGCACAAATACAAAGAAAGTCACACAAAGTCTCAGCTTATAGATATAGAACTTAAAGACAGTGATTTGTTTTTCACCTGAGTGACAAGAGTAATATTGTTTGAATAATCAAGAAGTCTGATGTTTTCATTCCATCAGATCTTTGGTTTCCTGGCATCTATGTGCTCCATTTTGACCATTGGCAATGCAATCTGGGAAACAAATGAGGGCTCTGTCTTCACTATGTTTCTTCCTCGTGAACCGGGCATTGATGCTCCTCTCTCATCATTCCTCATCTTCTGGTCTTATGTCATTGTCCTTAACACAGTGGTACCAATTTCACTTTATGTCAGGTAAGTTTCACACAAAAATGATGAAACCAAAAAACAACCAAAGTTGGTTTGAACACTTGAGACTTGTGCTAATATGTATCACATTTTGAAATTTTACCAATTTGTGCTACATTGTTAGCGTGGAGTTCATTCGTCTGGGAAACAGCTTCTTCAATAGACTGGGACAGGAAGATGTACTATCCTAAGAATGATACTCCAGCTCAGGCAAGAACCACCACACTCAGTGAGGAGCTAGGCCAGATTAAATACATCTTCAGTGACAAGACTGGCACTCTGACACAGAACATCATGACTTTCAACAAGTGCTCCATTAATGGAAAAGCTTACGGTGAGCAGCTTTGCTTGTGTAAAAAGTTAGTACGAGGCAAATGGAAACATAACATTGGTAAATGATTTTTTACAGTATATTTATCTTATATTCAGGAGACCTCTATGACTTCTCTGGAGAAAGAGTGGAAATTACAGAGGTGAGAGGAAAATGCATGATTGTTAGTTTTTAAAGAAAGTATTGATCCAACTTTGTTGTTTTGGCTTTTCTTGCAGAGGACAGAGAGAGTGGACTTCTCCTGGAACAATCTGGCTGATCCAAAGTTCAGCTTTCATGACCACAGTCTGGTGGAGATGGTGAGAAGTGGAAACCCTGAGACTCAGGAGTTCTTCCGCTTGTTATCCCTGTGTCACACTGTCATGCCTGAGGAAAAGAAAGAGGGTGAGGGGTCCTCTAAAAGACATCTTCATTTCATTTACATTTCAGGAGAATTTCGAAATATTCTTGGAGTCTATTTAAAAACTCCAAATTCAGTGCAATAAAAGACATACAGGTACATGGAAATGTGCTCCACCATGCAAATGTTCAAATTTTACCCTTATATGCCAATTAAATTGTCATCTCTGTTTTACCTGGTAGGAGAGCTCAATTATCAGGCTCAGTCACCTGATGAAGGCGCTCTGGTGACTGCTGCAAGAAACTTTGGATTTGTGTTCCATCACGCACACCAGAAACCATCACAGTAGTAGAGATGGGCAAACAAGTCATCTACGAACTTCTGGCCATTCTGGACTTAGTAATTGAGGAAGAGGATGTCAGTGATAGGTGAGATAAGGTGTCAACCATACTTATTTTGGCCACACTTCATATATTCAGAAGTACATTTCTCATTTCTGCATGACATTACGTCAAACTTTCTAACTTTCCCTGTCACTTCCAGTGCGCAGCCCAGAGGGGAAGTTGACTCTATACTGCAAAGGTGCAGACACCATGATCTTTGAAAGACTGCACCCCTCCTGTAACAAACTGATGGAAGTAACCACTAACCACCTCAATGTGAGTGATCCAAAGCATATAAAAGTAGCTTGAAGCTAAATCAATGAAATTTTAATATAATTCAATGTAATTTAACATTTGACTTCTTTCGATTATCAAACAAAAACAGGAGTATGCAGGTGATGGCCTCCGTACACTTGCTCTGGCATATAAGGACTTAGACAAGACCTACATGATAGATTGGAAACATCGCCAACATGAGGCCAGTGTTGCCATGGAGGGACGTGAAGAAAAACTTGATGAACTTTATGAAGAGATAGAGAAAGATATGATGGTTAGTACATGTGCTGAAAACTTTGTCACATCGCTAGATCATCTGACAGACCAATTTGCTGCTTGATGACCTACTGATAGTTTTCCAGAAATTATATGTACCAGGGATGTCAAATTAATTTCACATCGGGGGGAAATATAGCCCAATTTCATCTTAAATGGGCTGGACCAGTCAAACTCTGCTTGTCTCCAGTCAATGTTAATAAGTTTAACTATACATTTTACCTTGAGATATCTTACAATAAAAAAAGAAGTTCAATTTCAACACCTCAGATTTTCTTACATGATTGTGGCGGGGTGTGGTTTGCGATACTGCTGCAGGGGCGATTGACCCACCTGCGTGGCATCTGCAATCACGCCTAGCTGCTTAAAAGTTAGGAGTTCTGGTAAATGCTGTTGTTTTTGTGGTAATGTTGAGCTGGCAGCAGGAGAGCTGCAGCTCAGTGTGTGTTTGCACAGCAACCGTGTGAGTGTTAATAAAGTATGCTGAAGATCATGTTCATGCCATCGGGTCTGCCATGGTCATTTACAATGATAAGAAATGCTTCTGTAGTAAATGAAAGAAATCTATCAGTATAAATCTTTGAGCTTAAATTGTAAGACGTGAATGTGTAAAGGTACAGAAGAATTCTGGTGGTTTGTTTTCCCAGAATGTCCTTCAGAATGCCATCCTTTTCATCCTTTTTCCAAAGTTGTTTCCAGATTAAAGTATTTGCCAAGCTGATTCTGGCACCTGGGTTCGTTTGACACCCCAGCTTTAGATTGTGCACTAATGTCACAGCGAAACCAGCATAATTTGTGATAAATGTATAAATCACAACTACATCTGTGGCTTTAGCTGTTGGGAGCGACAGCTGTGGAGGACAAGTTGCAAGATGGTGTACCACAGACCATTGAGCAACTGGCTAAAGCTGACATCAAAATCTGGGTGTTAACTGGAGATAAGCAAGGTCAGTGTCACTTTATGTTTCTTCTTATTTAAGCTTTGTTTTGTAGATTTAAGATTTATTGATTGAAAATTATTTTACTGTTCAACAGAGACAGCAGAAAACATTGGCTATTCCTGTAACATACTAAGAGGGGAGATGAAGGATGTCTTTGTTGTCTCAGCCAACACTGCTGAAGGAGTCAAAGAGGAGCTACAGTGAGTCGGTTAGAAACAGATAAGGATCAACTGTCAATCAGAGGCTTTTTCATCATACAATTAATGATGTCAGTTGTCAGTTTATGAATTTCAGTAAACTTAAATTAACTAGAACAGCACGAACAGGAACTCAACCATTTGAGGCTTGATTCATCAAGTTACTTTTCCTACAGCTGTAAGATAAATTTGTAGCTGTTGTTTTACAATATTTGTTTGTACAGTTTTCTCAGACAGGCATGAACATTTTCACACTTCTCTCTTGTTTCAAGTTCAAACCTTCATAGAAAAATAAGTCCATTATAATAGAATGAAACCGGTGCAAAACGTTTCGTCGACATTGTTGTGTTTGTTGGGGAGAAAACGTACAAAAAAACACTACAAATTTGACAAGCTGAACGCATTCTTTACTGTACAGGAGGCACGAGATTGATTGACAGTGGTCTACAGCCAATCAGGATGCACAACACAATGTGCTGTTTAAAGAAACAAACAAACAAAAAAAAACCCCCAAAAAAACCCCACCATGCAAAATTGCACAAAAAAAATCTGCGAAACAGTGAGGCCACGAAAGGTGAACCGCGTTATAGCGAGGGACCACTGTATATCAAAATTTGCTGCTTTACTTTGGGGCAGATCTAGAGAAATTTTCTTAGGGTGGCATGAGGGTGGAAAAGAAATCAAATAGGGTGGCAAAATCAAAGTCTTTTTTTTTTCTCCACACACATATGCAGGTGGTTACACATGGTTAAAATGATTTAAATGCAGTAAGTATACATGTTTTTCATATAAATATAGTCTATAACTTAATTATTGTCTGTATGCCCACATAATTAAACACTTTAGTTACATAAAACATGTGAGTTTTGATGTTATGTACTGTATAGCCTGTATAATAAATAAATATGTAGCCCAATAAGTATAAAATCCAGAAAGCTACACAACATGGGGCGGTTCATTTACAAACACAAGTCTAACTTAAGTTTCACACTGTTTTTTGTTAGAAAACAATCACATTGTTACATGCTTAAATTACACAAAATGTCAGAAATCTGCACTGTCATGAACAAAAATTTAAACCTAATTTTTCATGATTTGTTGGATTAACCCACTGAGGTCTGAAATACAACCGGCCATTTTTGACTCCTTTTGAGTTTACGTTTGTATTTCACCCTCAAATTGTTTCATTTTATTTTTTCCCCTTGCCTTGTTTGGTATCATTCTTTTCAGCTCAACTGAATTTAGTTGTTTTTTCACTGACTACTGCATTAGTATTACTGATCTGAAATCACAAAAAGAACTTAAAATCCTAGTGTGGCGGACCACCAGGTGGCTCCACTCACACCCAAGTTGAAGGGAAGTGCTGGGGTGGAGATTTTGGCGCTTACTATATGTGAAGTTCTGAGAGTCAGTTAATAAAGTTGGAGTGAGACACTGAGACCTCTCCTGTCGTTATTACATACCTCCACACTAGTAGTATTTTTTTTTAAAAAAACCACAGATATGTTGAGCAAATTTTTATAACTTGAAATGCAAATATAAATTGTACATTTTGTAAACATATACAACTATTTATCTAAAAATGCAGCCAATACACCTGCCGTTTTTTTCATTTTGTACAACCATTTAAAAATATTACTAAAACTAAAATGAGAGAACAATCAGGTGTGCAATAAGATGCCAAAATGTGTGGCCAGTAAAAAAGTTGTCCACCAAAGACAGAGAGAACAGCACAGGGATAAACCTGCAGGCCTGACAACAGGAGGTGTATCACTCCGCTGGTTTTCTACTTAGTGACAGTGTTTACGTTGCAAATGTGCCTTTGTGACATTCATTAGTGCCCTCACTGACACACAAAACAAAACGACTACACAACAGAACAACTACACAAGACAACACAACACACTAAGTATACACTCCACACTAAACGTCACAAATCTCCCACATCTAAAAACTCTCTCTCTCACTCGCTCGCTCTGTCTCGCTGCCGTTACCGTCACTCCTAAAACTTTTCCCTCTTCCTAAACAATCAAATCCCACGTGTTGACTTTTTTTAAATTGGTCGACATGGTACATTTTTCCACCGATAGGAAAGAGTGGCTTTTTCCCTTTCTTTACTGTTTTCGCGCTGTCCTTAGAAAACGCTTAAAACACACACACACAAGTACGACAGTTTAGAAAAAATGTGGCTTATATATATTATCATAACTCTGGATTTACTGGGCCTGTAATTAAAATTTAAAAACTTTCAAAATGGGCTGAAATAGAGACTCAGCGTGGCTGCAGCTTGTTGCTGTGTCTGTTTAAATCAGTCATGTGATTTGGAGGTGCAGCGTGTCCGTGGACCACAGAGGGTTAATAACACTCACCATCATTCCATTTCCAGAGTGTAACATCCAACCACCTGTGTGAAATCTGAAATTCCCATGTTGTTGTTGAAAATAGTGATGCACGAATCATGAACAAATCGTTCAATACTCGAGAATCACTTTACTGACTCGATGAATCATGATTCACAAGCCCAACTGACTCACTGACTCATCCCTGTTTCTGTTAGCAAACTAATTGCTTAGTAGAAATATATCTAGCTTATAATTAAAATTGTGGGGGAAAAACAAACAGTCCAGTTCTTAACAAAAATATTCTGCTCTGAACTGGAGAAATAACGCTCTGTAAAGCTACACAGCACATTTAGATACCCTCCTCTGGTAATCTACAGTAAGCGAATCACTCGCTACTGCTACAAACCAACTACGGTGGCCCCTAGAGACAAAGCACGTACAAACTCCAAAACACTTGCAAACTCCAAAAGCACTATGCAAATTCCAAAACACTTGCAAACTAAAAAACACATTGCAAACTCCAAAACACAACGGAAGTGCTCCAGGACGCTAGGGGCAGTGTTGAGCTCGATTTGCAAAATAAACGGCAAGTTTGTCTGTATGGGACGGTCTAGTCTCCGTCGCGCTTCCCAGGTTGCCTAGCAACCATGATACTAACCGCTGGAAACGTGTCATACAACTTGGTTTGACAGAAATGAGGGAGAACATATTTTGTTCATTTGTTTGTTTGTTTCTACAAGAGCTTTGTGTGATTTGATAAGTATCTGAGGCTGAGACCACAGGACAGTAAAACATGATTTTTGGGCTTCATTTCTGTACTGAACAGTTATTTCTAAGATTAGTTAGTAAATAAGAATTAGCTAGATGTTGTTCATGAGACTAAAGTCATATCACTTTGGTAATGTAAATATAATATGGCCAATATTATAGTTATTATATTAATCATTATTAGTATTACAGCAGTTGAACTGAACCGTGTCAAATACTGAGCTTCAGTAAAGATTCAAGTTGCATGTTATTTATATTGTCTATCACCTTAACTTCACTCAAAGACAAGTATCTTTGACAGTGTATATATAGTGTATTATATATAAGAGACAAATATTGTTCTTCTTCATGTTGGCATTACTAAATTTGGCTCATTGCTTACATATATTTATAAAAAGAAAATGTACAAGCTGTGATAACTGTTTCTGATAAATGAAGAGTAGACTGATATATGAAATATTCCTTTATTGGGTGAGAAAATCAGACCATGTCATAACTGCTTTAAGTCATACAGAATAGATATCAGAGCCTTAAACAGGCTGACTTCTGCTAAATGGGTCAAACTGGGCAGAAAGTATACAAACACATAACATCCTTATAGAATATGATGTAACACTATAGATCAACTTACCTCAGAAATATATAAAGCATATAAACAATTACAGCAATATGATGCAACAAACACAGCAGTGACTACTAATCCAAAATACTCAAAGCTTCATAGAACTGAACAAACATTTATTTTTAGCTCCATTCTGCTGCTGATACATACTTTAGGTTTCTGAAATTAAACTTGTTGCTGCCTTTCATAGTGTGTAACTTGAAGGCCCTGAGTACTTTCTCCCACACTGAAAACACTGGAATGATAAAATTATTTGAACATTACCTAATAAGACTGATTCAGGACAGACAATTAGTTATTTAACTTTTCTAGCAGTCCTTCACAAACAGGGAACAGTCTGTCTATTCTCTCCATCTGTCAGCTGCTGCTGGCTCTTCCTCCTCCTCTTCCTCACACACTGCTGAGTTTGTCCTGGTGGATCATCAGGGGTGCAAAGCCTCACAGATGATGTGCAGCAGTGGGTCCCTCAGTCTGTCCTCACTCTGGACACTTGCAGTCGTCACACATGGAAATCAAATGTGTGATAAGCTGCAGGATTCAAACACAAGTGTAACTTATAAACACATGTTCATACTTTTATTCCACAATCAGAGAGAAAGAAAAGAGAGAGAGTGCAGGACAGACAGACAGGTGACAGTCTCAGGTGTATACACTGCTACAAAACAGCACAAAAGAAGGAGGATTTAGTGTTTGTGTTATTACGACAAACAAGAAGAGTTCCCAGATGGTACAGTGGACACATGTGTGACTCCTGTGATTAAAGCATCTTTCTTTCAGCTTAACAGAGTGAACCGTCAGCTCGTTCAAACACACGTTAAAGTCCGTTTGGCTCGACACCACCGAACAGAGGCAGCAATATAACATAGCTAACATTAACAGTGCAGTGAGATCCTGCTTGTGCCGTCATATTCAGGACTGCAAACCGAGCAGCATCACTGACTTTCAGCTTGTTGTGTTTGTGGATATATGACTGACTTTAATTATCCACAAAATCATCACAATCTCTGTAAGATTAAGGTCGACTATATATATATTTTTTTAAAGTAAAGGCTTTAAAACCAAGTTAATTCTGAAAGTACAGACATCGCTAATGTCACATAACTTTCCCGACATGTGGCCAACAATAATGGTTTAATGTTCTTCATTAAAAAAATATTTGCGCATAAATAAGTGACATAATATTCAGTACTTACTTCTGAAAGTTTACTCTTCCTCCGCTCCGCTTCCACTTTTTTTCGGCAAAATTATCCACACCACCACCGCACTATGAAGTCTTTGGCTACCCACGCACTATGAATCTGGGATTGTGCCATGAAGGCTACACCGACCCATCCTTAAAATTCAGGGAAATTAAGGACGCATTTGAGGGCCGCATTTCGAGCAGCCTTTGAATTGGGAAAGCCTTCTCTTGTCGCTGTGACGTAATCGGCCTTAAAATGCGGCCTTTAAGGCTGCAAACCCCAAATCCGGTCATTGGACTTCCTGGCTTGTGTAGTTACTAGGTAACAAAAGCTCAACACTGCCCCTAGCGTCCTGGAGCACTTCCGTTGTGTTTTGGAATTTGCATGTGTTTTGAGTTTGCAAGTGTTTTGGAGTTTGCATGTGTTTTTTAGTTTGTACGTGTTTTGGATTTGCAGTGTTTTGGAGTTTGCTGTGTTTGGTAGTTTGCAAGTGTTTTGGAGTTTGCATGTGTTTTGGAGTTTGTACGTGCTTTGTCTCTAGGGGCCACAGTCCTAACTCCCTTCCTGCTGACAACCCGTTCTCACTCCCAAAGCGTAACATTTTACGCTAGGTGACAAATCGTCAACATATTACGTTTTCGGCTACCCACCACGTTCCTAAATGACGACCTCGGAAAAAGAGGAAATATGAGAACCGTCTGGACTGAACCTACACATGTTCGCTCTTTTTCTTCAAATCGCTTAGAAACACGCTATTTAACATCATTAAAGTCCTGGTTAAGGTCAGGAATAAGGTTATGGTCAGGGCTAGGGATAAGGTTAGGTTTAGGGCTGGAATACAGGGCTGGAACGTCTATTACCGCGGGAGCGTCATTGCACTGGATTCCAGCCATAACCCGCCGCGTACCATAAGAACGCCGAAGGTCTCCTTTCGCGTTCCTCAGGAACGCCGCGGGACGTGACAAAACGTCGACATGTTACGCCTCGGGAGTGAGAACGCTCTGGCTGAACCATAGCACGAACGAATCACTCAGGACTCACTCACCCT
>NW_024583973.1:0-7265 GCF_018398535.1 Haplochromis burtoni
CGCGCGCGGAGCAGATGTGGTAAGCTTTATTATGTCTTCAAGGACGCAAAAAAATTGTCCGACGAAGATATGTCCGACAGCAAACAGCAAAGTTGACAAGTGGGAGGGCCGCTGCAGGCATCCAAAAAGAGAAAAAAAAAGATACAAGCAACTCTATTATTTTTCTGACACAAGAAGTGTGTTTAATATTTTTTGCTTGTACTCAGAAGAACACCATAGTATTAAAGAGCAACGGCACATTTTGTGAAAAAAAAAAAAATAGTTGTTCTAAATTAGGAACCATAATCTCGGTTTTATTGTTTTTCTGAATTATTACAACGAATTATTTTCCTCCAGCACAGAGGTGCAGGGGTTGTCCGCATGGTTGGTCTCGGATCCATCGTCGCTGCTTTCTCTATGTTCCAAGAGCCATGAATTGGGCTGCAGCTGAGGTAAACTTCTCTTACTTTGTCTCCAACACTGCTATTAAAATACATGTTAGTCCAGTTGTGAAAACTCTGCTCTGTCTGTCACTCTTCATTAAAGAGAAACTGCCTGTCCATGGGAGCAAACCTTGCATCTGTGCACACCAGCGCAGAGCACCAGCTGATTCAGAGGCTGACTGCCCATAATGGCTACGGAGTAACTTGGGTTGGAGGAACTGATGCATCTGGGGTATTTTTTTTTATCATTACAATATGTGTGTTATGATACGTCTTTTCTCCTGTCTTTTGAAGTTGTCTCTATATCTGTTTAGCATCTTACAATATAAACTACTTTGAGTAAACTTGGCACCATTTAAATAAAATTTAACTGAAATTGATTTTTTTTTTAATTATTTCTTATATGCATCTTTTCCAGTAGTTTGTATTCAGCTTGACTTCACTAAACTCAGTTTTGAGGGTTTTTCATTAGATGGTAATAGGTGGTGCTACCTGATGCAAGGTTTCAAGCTGGTTCGATCTGAAAATACAGCGCCTACACACTGCATGCCACCAGGTGTCCAGTCAATGGTGTCATTTGATGAGTCATGAGAGTGACTCATCACCATCATTTTTGAAAGATTGTTGTCTATATGAATGGGCTACAGTGATTAATACAAAAAGTTACAAGCAGCTTAAATAATATTGCCTATTAGAGATTTGCTAATTGGTTAGATTGAAAGTTATGACGGTGGGTTGATCTGTAAAAACTGTGGCTAGCCTCAATATTCTGACCTGGACTAATGCTATGTTCAATTTCTGTCCTCTAGGAGGGTATTTGGTTGTGGAGTGATGGGAGCCGTTTCAACTATCAAAACTGGTGCGGAGGAGAGCCCAATAATTCTTTGAAACAGGATTGTCTGCAGATAAATGCGATTACATGAGTTCTTGTGATACCGAATCTCGTCCTAACTAGGCGTTTCAGGGAGAGAGATACGTGGGCAGGACATACATTCCACGACAGTGCCATCACCAAACGCAATGATCCGGGGTGTATACCACACCAATGCACGCGCCAGGATTCACATCCATCGAGTGATTACAAGACGTTCAACATATCTCGCATGTGGGGCCAGATCTGGAACTCTTAATGCCATACCCAGCCATCTCGAGATCTCTGCATGGATGATACAATTGGAATAATGCATCGAACACCGTATATACACACTTTACAAAACTGGTCAGATAGAGCCGACTGGGGTATGCATCGCAAACTCGCATAGCCCGTCGTCACTGTCGATTCGAGGTCTTGACCTCTGACTCCATGCTCGTCGCCTGCAAATCACATTGATTTACATGAGTTCTTGTGATTAAAAAAATGTGTACAATATTTTACTGATTTCTGAATTTGAAAATTGCAGGTTCCAAATGTTGGGATGATCAGCACTGTCATGTTAATCTGCCATCTATCTGTGCCAGGAAAATATCAAGACGCTGGGTCGGCACTGAAGCATGAAAATGCCATTACCACACAAACACCCTGATATATAATGGTGTTTGTATTCTGCTTGCTATTTTTGCTTTCTTTCACTTTCCACCATTGCATTTTTCCTCTCCCTCTAGCACCGAACCAGATGAACAAAGTGACAAGTCAACTGTGTTTTAGGCCTCGTGTCTTTAACAGTAGCACACTGATTGTGTTACCAAAGGATTGATTTGAGCACTTTTTTTCTGCAGAGTAAACTTTTTTTGTGTTTTACGCAGCATTAAAGCTTTCAGTCAAGCATATTTTCTGTGTCATGTATCTTGTGTTTAGCCATATATAAGTGTAGATTAATATCTACCTGCAACATCTTAAAAAACAAACAAACCAAAAATGATAAAACAGAAGAGTGGACAGAGATTTTAAAAATTCAACCTAATATCCTTCATATTGAGGTTATACTTGCTAAGCACCAGTTAACTACAGTTAACAATAACTCTAGTGCCTTTTAAATAGAGTGTATATAGAGTGTAAAGCATTGAGGGTAGTTCTCATCTTTGCAGTGCATCCAAAAGCGCACTATTTACCAGCTGCTATAGAAAGGACAGAACAGATGTTTAAAACTATTGATATTAATTAAATCAAGTGCAGACAATGTTATTGCCTGCACTAAAAGTTTCAGGATACTGGTCCTCAATGACTGGAGTTTGACACCAGGCCTTTGCAGAGATGTTTGAAGGGGCAAGTGTTCAAAGTTAAAAATTGACACACAGAACATGAATAAGACACGCATAACATGAATAACGTGAATAAGAGTAACCCAGAAAGGAGCGAAATACAGAGAGCACAGAAAGGCAAATGCGGTGGCATGACGTCGGGGCAGCATGAGTACGAGCAGGGCGGCATCGTGGTGGGGGGCGGCATCACGGGCATCGGCAAAAAAAAATTATTGCTCGTACTCATGCTGCCCCGACATCAGCCAGCGCATATTGGGAATGGCATAGGCACCGATCGGTTTTCTATCGCCCATTTGCTGGGAGTAAGGGCGCCCTCCTGTTTGCGAGGTGCGCCTGCTGCTTGCGGCACAGGGAGGAGAGGGCGGGCGGGGGATTCTCTGGCTGGCTGGAGCAGCATCTAATAAGGCAAAATAAAACAAAATAAAAACAAACAACAAACACGAAAACACCAGACATGATACAGACTTATAATTTGCACCGATGTTTTTTCGAAATTCTATACGCGAAAAGTGAGCGCGAGAGCCCTCGTGCCTGCTACTGCTGAAGTCAAAGTAAACTTTATTGTCATCTCCGCTACAGTACAGTCCAGTATATAGAGAGACGAGACGACGAGGCTCCAGTTACAGCAGTGCAAGTAAACAAACAATAAATATAAGAAGAGTAAGAAAATAAATATACACTTTAGGACCAGGGGTAAAGGGATCAATAACAATTTAAAATTTATAATTTACAGTTTGATGATTTAAAGTCTCACACACACGTTCGAAAGGGGAGGGGGCCGGCTGCTTCCAAATAGAGCACATTTCATTCATAATGTTGTAAATCCAAGCCCATTATGTATTCATGATTTGAATCCTGGGTTGTGCGAAATCCCAGAAATACACCTTAGACAAAGTGAATCTGTGAACTAAGTTGTAGGTCTATTAGGTTATGTTGTGGTTGGGGGATTGTGTTCATACTGGAGTGCAAAATTAAAACCAAGATGGACAAGAAAAGTTCAAAGCCATCAGGTGCTCAGTTTAGAAAAAATAGAAAAGAAGAGGAGGAGAAACGAGCAAAAGATACAGGTAAGCAGATGTGTCATTGGATAATGGCAGGTCATCCTGAAACAATCAGAATCAGAATACTTTATTAATCCCTAAGGAAATTATGTGGGTTACAGTTGCTCCAAGAAGAAATGGTAAAAATAGTAACAGTAACAGACTAAACTCCAAACAATACATTATGTTACAGATTTTAATATTAATTAGTCATTGTCAATTGTTGATTTGTCCTGTTCTCATTGTATGACGAATTATGATGGCTGTTTGGTAGCCGTTTGCATACTATGCATACTCTCTCTCTCTTCATGTGTGTGTGTGTGTGTGGGGGGGGGGGGGGGGGGGGGGGGGAGGGCAGAGGGAGTGTTCACCCAGGGTGCCAAACAGGCTAGGACCACCACTGGCAATAAAGCAACAGATTAATCAGTAAGAAACCTGACAGCTCAGCATCAAAAACCACCAGATTTCTGTCAGACTGAATAATATTTCATGATTAATGACCAGATTAGTGTGTTGGGGTTGTTGGATATAAAGAGGGCATACCGCTGTTTGTCACATCCATGTCACTGGTGAATGATACATGTCACTGGTCCTAGAGAAGAGGTCTGCAGGTATTTGGTACACTAGACAAAGAAATGAATAAAGGCTGCTCTGTTGACTGAACTCTGCTTTGTGTCTCTGATGAGTGCCCTTTGCAACCCTAAGAAAAAAATATCCACAAATGTTTGCTCGGTCTTTGTTTAATTCATTGCTTACCTGTCTTGTGAAGGTGTACTCTAATCAGTGTGACAGCATGCAGCAACACTGACAGTTATTAGTATGTTTAGCTTTACGCACTAATTGGTTTGCACCATTGTTTTAGGAATCCTGAGTCTTAGTTTGAATTTGGTAAAGAAATGTCCAAGGTACTCATTCACACTGTCATATGAACAGACACATTATCTGGTTTAAAAACACGAGGACTTATACATTTTATATATTTTATTTATTATTATTATTTTTTTACTATTTAATTTGTAAAAATGTGTATACACACACACACACACACGTAGGAAAATATTTAGTATACACATCCAGAAATGCATACACTATTATATATTGTACATATATTTATTAGTTTCAGATTAGCCATTCTTGTATTTTGCTCGTTTGTGTTGTTGTGTTTGCACATCTCTGTTGCTTGTGGGGCTCGCACACAAGAATTTCACTCGCATGTGCTGTGCCAGTGTGCCTGCACATGCGATGTGACAATAAAAGTGATTTGATTTGATTTGATTTGGAGGACTTACACATGAGCTTTAAATGAGCAGTCCTTACCTTTAAATCTAACCTCTCCTCTTCCTCTCCTGTCCTCTTTCTTATTTACTCAGCTTTGATCAATGGTCATGAGAATTTGCATATTAATAATCAAGGAACTGACCTCCCAGCCCATTGTTCCTTCAGTGGTGCTAGTTTCAGTCAATATGCAAACGTACTGCAATGCAAATGTTTATCAGGTTGTGGAAACCTGCAGTCAGCTGAGACTGAAGAAGTCACTTGGATGAGTGACGAAACGTTTCTCCCAATGAAAATGCTGCATCCAGATGAACAGAATCAACTTCTGGGGATTTACTAACTAACTAACTGGATGACTGAGCACGAATCAAGACAAAACAACATTAACCTAATGATATTAACTATACACCACCTTTATAAAGCATCTGTCAAAAAGTAAAAGTGAAGATGTGGGTAAACATTCTGTCAGAGTAATTATTTTATATCTTTAATTCAGTGGGTTTGTGTATGTCTTGTATCTATGTGGCATCAGCTGTTACCTGTGTTTTCCTTAGCTGTAGGGTTCTCAGATCTCTTAGTCACTAGTATAAATCAATGCTTCTAAAATAAGCATTTTTAAAAAATGTATTTACTTTTATTGTGCTTCAATCCTAACATACATGGTGAGTGCATTTCTTATGTCAACTTTTACCTAGATCTTTTTATTGTGTTTAAAAAACTTTGGCCTACAGAACAGGCTGAACCTGTTAACACTACCAGGTGATGAGTAGATGTCAGCTGGGCTAGAGTTTCAGCTTTCATTTAGCCACATGATAAATAAGCAGAGTTTCATAAACTTGAAGGCCTTACCTTTCAATCAAGTCTCTTACATGCATTTTAATTTGCTGTTCTACTGGATTGTTTCCATCACAATTATAATGTGTCCGTGTGCTTCCATTGGTGGATATGTGCTATGATAATTTTATGAGGTGTTTTGGTCTAAATTTTGTTTGTTTAAATTGTTGATTTCTGTAAGTTTGTAAGATTTCTGTACATTTCTGTGTACAAATCTAAAGAAAAGTAAAGGTGCGCTCACAGAAACATTTTTTTCACAGCAAGGTCTAACATAGTGTAGCTTTTAATGTGCAGCAGGTGAATATAAAACACTGCCATCTAGTGTAGTTTTGTTTTGATGTACACTAAAAGGAAACCATCATTTAAAAAACCCAAACCAAAACGACTTCCTTGACACATGTGCACAGAGCTGTTAGCAGTGTATAAAGGAGAAGTTACAGAGTCACACTCACCTTAAGGACCACATTCAGCTTTTGATCATTGAGGTAAATATTGACTGTGTGGTTATTTGGTATTTTAGACTGCAAACATATTTAGTCTATTTATGCATCTGTTAAGTTATAATTATGCTAAAATGAAGCAAATTATTGTTCACATAGCACTTTCTTTATTTTGACACCTAAACTATTCAAAATGAACTGAAAGAGAGTAATGAGGTATAGATTATTCATTTTAATGTAATTGTTCTCTCTGTGTAAATATGAAGGCCATTTTTAAATGTCACATTTTTCCTTTCAGAAAAATTTCCCTTCGTTTGACCTTGTGCATTTGTGGTTTTGTTGTCCTTACGCTAAGTGGAAACAAAAAGAAAACCAGTTAGTAAAAAAGTTCTAATGTGACACAGGTTTATTAAGCAAAATTAATAAAGATTGAATGTATTTTCTTAATATTTCTTGTATTTTCGAGTTGCTACAAATTCCCAGACTGCCTGGATAAATGAAGGCTTTTTGCAGACAAAACAAAATACTAATGTACAATTACCAATATGAATATTATGTTTTTGAGAAAGAAGGAAGCTAAATAGAAAAGCATTTCAACATTTTTAACTTTCAGCTGAGAGGAAGTCAGCAAATATTTGAGTTCAGGTGAACCAGAAAATGAGACCAAACCAGTAAGTAAACAAACATTGTTCTTATCTGCTTCCAAGGAAACAGTGAGATGCTTGGTTCAGAAGTAACGTCTAATCTGAATAACAAAGATGTTCAGTCAGACATAAATCAGAAACACAAAGCTGAGAAAGGGTAATTTAATAGATAGAGAAGGGGATGAAGATATAGACAAATGTCAAACAAATTTCTACTGAATGTTTCTCTGAACACAGGCATGAACTTGCGGTAAAGACTTCCGGGACTTTATTTACACAGTTACTTGCAGAAGGGAAAATGAGGTTAATAGGGTGAATGGGGGATCCAATTGTTTGTCAGGACAGAGGCAGAGACCAGCGTCTTTCTGGTGTGACTTCTGATTTTGAGAGGGACATCAGAAACAGAAAGTA
>NW_024583973.1:7285-8778 GCF_018398535.1 Haplochromis burtoni
ATAAGCATTTTTAAAAAATGTATTTACTTTTATTGTGCTTCAATCCTAACATACATGGTGAGTGCATTTCTTATGTCAACTTTTACCTAGATCTTTTTATTGTGTTTAAAAAACTTTGGCCTACAGAACAGGCTGAACCTGTTAACACTACCAGGTGATGAGTAGATGTCAGCTGGGCTTGAGTTTCAGCTTTCATTTAGCCACATGATAAATAAGCAGAGTTTCATGAACTTAAAGGCCTTACCTTTCAATCAAGTCTCTTACATGCATTTTAATTTGCTGTTCTTCTGGATTGTTTCCATCACAATTATGTGTCTGTGTGCTTCCATTGGTGGATATATGCTATGATAATTTTATGAGGTGTTTTGATCTAAATTTTGTTTGTTTAAATTGTTGATTTCTGTAAGTTTGTAAGATTTCTGTACATTTCTGTGTACAAATCTAAACAAAAGTAAAGGTGCGCTCATAGAAACATTTTTTCACAGCAAGGTCTAACATAGTGTAGCTTTTAATGTGCAGCAGGTGAATATAAAACACTGCCATCTAGTGTAGTTTTGTTCTGATGTACACTAAAAGGAAACCATCATTTAAAAAAACCAAACCAAAACGACTTCCTTGACATATGTGCACAGAGTTGTTAGCAGTGTATAAAGGAGAAGTTACAGAGTCACACTCACCTTAAGGACCACATTCAGTTTTTGATCATTGAGGTAAATATTGACTGTGTGGTTATTTGGTATTTTAGACTGCAAACATATTTAGTCTATTTATGCATCTGTTAATTTATAATTATGCTAAAATGAAGCAAATTATTGTTCACATATCACTTTCTTTATTTTGACACCTAAACTATTCAAAATGAACTGAAAGAGAGTAATGAGGTATAGATTATTCATTTTAATGTAATTGTTCTCTCCATGTAAATATGAAGGCCATTTTTAAATGTCACATTTTTCCTTTCAGAAAAATTTCCCTTCGTTTGACCTTGTGCATTTGTGGTTTTGTTGTCCTTACGCTAAGTGGAAACAAAAAGAAAACCAGTTAGTAAAAAAGTTCTAATGTGACACAGGTTTATTAAGCAAAATTAATAAAGCTTGAATGTATTTTCTTAATATTTCTTGTATTTTCAAGTTGCTACAAATTCCCAGACTGCCTGGATAAATGAAGGCTTTTTGCAGACGAAAACAAAATACTAATGTACAATTACCAATATGAATATTATGTTTTTGAGAAAGAAGGAAGCTGAATAGAAAAGCATTTCAACATTTTTAACTTTCAGCTGAGAGGAAGTCAGCAAATATTAGAAAGATTATAGATTATAGAAAATGAGACCAAACCAGTAAGTAAACAAACATTGTTCTTATCTGCTTCCAAGGAAACAGTGAGATGCTTGGTTCAGAAGTAACGTCTAATCTGAATAACAAAGATGTTCAGTCAGACATAAATCAGAAACACAAAGCTGAGAAAGGGTAATTTAATAGAGAGAGAAGGGG
>NW_024583973.1:10188-11361 GCF_018398535.1 Haplochromis burtoni
CAAACAAATACTGACTGTTTTTAAAACAGGGCCTGAATATTTTTTTATTCACCAAAAATGTCAGATTTTCTACCCAATCAATTATCACATTTAAGTAATAAATTAAGTAAAGCAAAGCTATTTGGTTATTTTTTATTAGTTTTTTTTTTTATGATCATGAAAAACTCTTTAAATCATTTGTCTTCATCTATTGTGTAGCCAAGATTTTCACTGTTGTCAGGATGAGCAAAACTTATCTTTTAAGATGACTTTTTAAAGTCCAATTCTATATTTCTCACTTAGACTAGACTAAAGCAAATGAAGCTATGGACCAGACAGATGGGGAAGACAAGAACCGGGAACCTCAGAAGGAAGCAGAAAAGCAAGTGAACACAAATGAAGTGGAGATGAATGAGATTGAAACAAATGAAGCAAAGACAATAAATATGGTCAAGATTAATGAGCTGAAGAATGAGATGAAGATGAGTGATGTAAAGACAAATGAAATCAAGGCCAACAAGGTCCAGACGAATGAGATAAATATGAAGGACAGCAAGACCAATGAGGTGAACGTGAAAGATATTTCTTTATCTCCCCTTTAAGACAGTGATTAAGTTCCAGTAACACTCATATTTGGTTTCAGTTCTTATTAACCACTATAGCATATTGTACATTTCTGTTAACCAAATAAACACAGTACTAAAATAATATGACCAAACATTTCATATTTATTTATTTATCGCCCATGCTTCAATGAAAGAAGACGCCTGTAAGTGAGCTTCTGAGTAAAGACATAAAAGCTGATGTCCAGATGCTGCAGGATGAGAATGAACAGAATGAAAACCTGCAGACAGTCAAGCAGTTGCAGAAGACACAAGCTGAACTCAAGCGCAAGGATGAGGAGATTGAGGAGCTCAAGACTGAGGTAATTCTATATATCAAATTAAAGCATTGTTCTAATCTGGAAGGAGAGCCCCAGGCCAGATCCAGGACACAGTGGAAAGACTACATGTCTCTACCAGCTTGGGAGCTGCTTGATGTTCCCCCATTATGAAGCAGGGGGCTGGGAATAAGGAGGTCCGGGGTTTTCTTGCTTACACTGCAGCCCCCATTCCAGAAACCTGGATGATGATGGATGGATGTGATAACATGTCAATGTTTTCCCTTCTCCTCAGGTTAAGAGCCTTGGTGTCA
>NW_024583973.1:12118-26819 GCF_018398535.1 Haplochromis burtoni
TTATTATTATTATTATTATTATTATTATTATTATTATTATTACTGCTCTTTTCATTTTTGAGCTGAGACAGATTGGCAACTCTTCCCCCCATTCATTATGTAGCCATTTAGCTAAACTCTAGGAGTATAACCAGTATGCCTAATGTAATATTGATCCTCTCCACTGTGTTTGTTTTTGTTAGCTAGAGAGACTTCAGTGGCTGAGAAATGACGAGAAGTGGCTGAAAAGGGATGGATGAGTCACAACGGAAGTTCACCAAGCTTACCCTTGCTATCAAAAGGATGGAGAAAGTAATTCTCAAATACAAACACAAACATGCTCATACAATATCAGCGCTGTTCCATTAGGTTTTGGTGGTAGATTACAACACATGTCATCTCAAGGGACTTATATGATGGGGAGGCAAAACCACTTTGAGAATGAAGCCTTTGTTAAAAGCAGAGTGAGGATATGCAGCAATGTTTACTGTCTCTTCAGTTGGAAGGCAAAGTAAACAAATCTCTACATTGTGAGAATCAGTTTTATGTGAAAATATAAACTATAAATAAATATTAATAAACATTTTATAAATTTTTAGCACCAAGTCATGTCATCTGAAGATGCTTTGTAGGGAAAGGTCAAGACCTTTTACTATAGATGTGAACCTGGATTTAGAGACACAGAAGAAATACATTTGAAGCCTAATACAATAACATGGTTCTTCATTTATTTTTCAGTTGGAGGAAAATGTAGGCAGGGTACAGTCACTCTCTTTGAAGAATGAATCATTGGAAAAAGACCTGCAGACCCTGAAGACAGAGCTCGAGGACAGCCAATCAGAGGTTATTGTCTTTTATTTCCTTTACCTCTGTACATTCAATTAGATATCAAGTAATATCTCAGTACACTCAATATTTTTATATAACTCCATCAACCTCCTTCAAAAAGAGGACTATAAACAACAAAATGTAGCTATTTTCTAGTGCTAAGATTGTTGCCAATGTTTATAGCATCAACATGAACGCTTGTTCACCAACCACCTGGCTTTCAGAGAGCTTTCTTCACTTCACTTAACAGTCAACTCAAATATTCCTCTTTTGAAATAATGTTTCCTTTTGCCCAAGTTGAAAGAGAAAACTGATGAAGTCACG
This sequence comes from Haplochromis burtoni, assembly GCF_018398535.1. Classification (NCBI taxonomy): domain Eukaryota; kingdom Metazoa; phylum Chordata; class Actinopteri; order Cichliformes; family Cichlidae; genus Haplochromis; species Haplochromis burtoni. The sequence continues at coordinate 13,250 of NW_024583973.1, forward strand.
AAGCTCCGTGCTGACAAAAATAGGAGCACAGAAAATGAGAAGGAACTGCAAACCATGAGGCTGAGGATTGAGGACAAGAATAAAGAGGTACATGATTTACCATTCTAGTACTATGAAGCTTTCAAGCTAAGATAGGGCCTGTTGACATGAGACCACTGACATTTTTTTTTAAATTATATCTTTAGATATCAAATATGATTTTTTTTATTCCACTGATATCTGATGTGTTTTCAAAGCATTTTATAAACAAAGTATTACAATCTGTTGTCCCCTAAAATGTTAACATGTAATTTAAAAAGTAGAGATTGAAAACTCTTGAAAAGATACCTTTCATATATTTTCCTTCTCCTCACAGCTGAATGATGTACTAGCTGAAGTTCAACATCAGCTCAGGGAACAGCAGCAGAAGAAGAAGGATGCTGAGATAACTGTAGAGACACTGAAGAAAGGGCTTGAAACCAACAGTACAAAGATTTACTTCAGTTTTTTTATTTTTGGTATCATTTCATTAACCCATTACACCATATATTCTGTTATATTGATTCTGTATTAACTCACTCTTTATTAATCAGTTTTAATTTCTCTCTGGATGTAACTATCTCAGTTCTCCATATATTTTGTTTTTTAAATGAATACAGATGTTTTTAATATTGATATTCTTCTTTATGTTATTATTAGTTTTTTGATGGTCGCTGCAATTTTGTCTCAAATCTGAAATCAATACTGGCTTTATTCCATCATTTTGGTTGGTAAATATGTCCCCTATCATAGTTGAACTGAACAAATACAGTAGATAACCTATGCAGTACAATACAGAAACCTTTCCCTTTCAGAAAGAATGACTTTGATGTTTTCCTTTTCTCCAAGGTCAAAGAGCTAGAGGATGAAGTCATCGAGCTCCGTGCTGAGAAAGTTAAGAGGTGGGCAGATGAGAAGGAGCTACAGACCACACAGAGGAAACTTGAAGCAAAGAATAATGAGGTGAATTTTTCATTACTTACAATGAAGAATCCGATGGTTTGAGGTTACTTAGAATCATTATCATAGATAATTTATGGCAAAGGGGTGTGATTAAATAAGTGTATACTTCTTCCCACTCCCTTTCAACATGTAAATTAATCAGAATGTTTTTTTGTATGTAATTTGTATAGTATTTTTTTCTCTCTTATTTTCTTTTTTAAATGTACTTGTATATTGTTCACATGTTGAAATAAATTACCAATCAATCAATCATTCAAAGTGAGTACTCTTACTCACAGGACACACACAGCAGATAGTGGTTAAAACATTTATTTCAAAACATTAAACAACCTGAAACCACCACAGCATAAATCTTTTTCTCCTTACTCAGCTGAATGATGAAGTATCAACACTATATTAATAAAGAGAAGCAGAGGAGGAGCGATACTGAGATGAACGTGCAGTCCCTGAAAACAAAGGTGGAGACCAACGATAAAAAGGTAACTTCATTTTCACGTTTCTTTTTATTATTACATTAACCTATTACCTTATATCTTTTATTTTATACATTCAGGTTTGAATTTTACTCCAAATACCAACATTTTTGAAGATAATATATTTTAGCTGCAGTTTCTCTCTGGAAATTGCTGTTTCTATTCAATGTCTTTTTATGTTTACATTAATTATATAAACTAAAATAATCAGGTTAAATATTTGATATTTGATTTGTTTAGTTAAATGTGTTCAATGTTTCTCTTTCCCCTGAGTTAAAAGAAAAAGAGGCTGAACTCTCGAAGCTCCGTGCTGAGAAAGATAGAAGAGAACGAGATGAGAAGGAGCTGCAGACCATAAATAGGAAGCTTGAAGCCGAGAAGAAAGAGGTTCATATTTTGTTCCTTAGATTTATTTTCACAATATAAAAACAAAGTTGACATTAATTTTTTTCTCATTACAACTTTATTGTATGTAATTATATTGCATGCAGAACTCATATAAATATACCATCACCATTTTTACAGCCTCTGCTGTAGTTTAGCTACAGCAGAGGCTTGGGAAAGAGAAGCAGAGGAGGCAGGATGCTGAGATGGCCCTGAAATCCTGAATGAAGGAGCTTGAGACCAAAGACATAAAGGTTCATATCTTTAATTTAACTGCATTCAAGGTCTTCATTACTGATTTTTCATTAGAGGACAAATTTATTGAAATGGCCTAAACTTTACATTGGAAGTTCCTCAAACTATCTATAATGTGATCTTAATCCTTTCCTGTTAAATTGCATTGCGGTATATCAGTTTTATATTTGTTAATACCCAGCATATACATACATACTCTAATATGATAAATACTCTAATCTGACTTATACTTTAATAGAAGTTACTTTTAGTGATTAATTCATCCTCAGTAAGTCATTGTTGATTCCGCCCCTCAGCCATTTATGCACATAGTGGGTCCCACCTCATTTACATGTGTTCAGTTCAGTTTATTACTAACCTATACTAATACTAAAAGTGGCTGCGTGTAGCAGGAGCTGCAGCTAAGTTTGGCAAATTGCATTTGACACATTTTGTGTGTGTGTGTGTGTTTTGTCCAGAATTACACTGCACTTTTCATCTTTAAATCTTACAATCAAGATAAATGTTATAAATCTTGTAATCATATGCATCTTCAACAAATTATGGTCTGGGTGTGAAAAGTGAAGACAATGGAGCAAAGTTTGTTCAACCTCTATAACCAGCAGGGGGAGACTGCTCTGCAAATAAATGTACTCTGCTTTAACTTATGTAGGCGTTCATTACAGATTAGCCTCCTTTCTTATATTCCCTTCTCTCTCTTCCAAGTTTGAAGATAAAGTGACTGAAGTCCAGCAGCAGGTAAAAGATGAACAGAGGAGGGAGGAAGCTGAGTAAGAAGTGGAGCTCTTCAAAGGGGAGTTGGAAATGGTAGTCCTGAGTCTGTATGAGTTGAGTACATAATTACAATGTCACTGGCTGTGGATATGGTTCATGTAGTCTGGGTCTAAAGCACTCAGATCGTTTCCTCTTCGTTCCTAAACCTCTGTTTGTCTTCTTTTCTCTGTATTTGTCATATTATCACAGCACTAAAGTAGAAGAACTGATAATGTTTTTTTTTTTAGATTCACACTAAAATCTGAAAAATAAAGCAAATGATTTACAGATCATTATATTGGTAAAATGAAAGTGTAACCTGGTTTTTGTGTGTATATAATCTTTTATTCAGCCAAAGACAGCAGCAGAGAAATCTTTGACAGCGTCTCACATTTTTGGAGGAAACTGTGATTAAAAGAGATCTTCCTATCTTTATCTGGGTTGCAGGGCGGCTGGAGCATAACCCAGAATTGATAAAAGGCGGGTTAACCTTGGACAGGTCGCCAGCCCATCGCAGGGCTAACACAAAGAGACAGAGTTCCATTTGGCCCTCATTCACACGTATAGGTAAATTGGAAACAGTAATTAATCTAGGTCTATTAACTGCATGACTTTTAATTGTGTGAGGAAACCAAAGCAGCCAGAGAGAACCCACTTGAAACTACACTGATTGTGAATTTGAACCCAGGACCTTCTTGCTGTGAGGCAACAGCACTAACCACCACACCATTGAGCTCTCAAGCTAGGCTTAAAAAAAGTAGGAAAGCTAAGATTACAGTGATTTTACTGATGTTTGAAATCTCATGTGATCTTGTGAATTTCGTGAGTCCAGGCAACTAAGCACTCTCACTAGATTGTAACATGTCATCTCAACAAGAACAAATTAAGTTGTTGAATTTCATGCAGATGCTACATGATTTAATTAGGTTCACCATAGAAACATGAAATTATTTTGTTCAATATAAAAACAAAGCAATTTCAATTTTTTTAGTGTATAAACCAATGACTGTATAAAAGATAGACGACGCGACAGCACCTCAAAAATGAAGCCAAAACGTCTCTATCGCCCCCTGGTGTCTGGCTGCAGTATAGGTCATTAAACCCCGCCTCCTCCATGTTAGCGGATGGAATAAAATAAATTTATTCTCCTCAGATAAATTTTTTCCAAGGATTCTTTCTTTTGTTATCAATAGTTCTCATCACGCTGATTGATGTCCAAGTGGTCTCCTGTCCCATAAGTTTGATTCTAATTCCTACCGCGGTGATGTTAAATTGGGATGAAAAGCTTTGACTGGCAGCTGCAGTCACGGAGAAATTTGCGTATCTCTGTTCGGGAATAGCAGATAGAGCATAGGCTCTGAGAGGAGGACCAGCGTTTACGCTACGAAAACACGATCGAGTGTTTTAACCTGACAGCCTGCCGATTCTGTACTGTACAGGAGAGACGTCATGGAGGAGATCATCTGCAGCGATCAGGACACAATGTGATGTAAAAAAAAAAAAAAAAAAAGCATGCAAACTTGCACTAAAAAATCTGCAAAACAGCGACGTGAAAGGTGAACCGCGTTATAGCGATGGACCACGGTAATTTTGAAGGTAAGTCATAACATACCCTTCATAAATACTAATGTATAGAAGCCCACCAGCAATCATTCATTTTTTGTGTGGCTTTTTTTCACGGTTTGTTAACATGCTGTGTAGGTGTGTACTTGACTAGCTGATATCGACATAACGGGAAACATCTGGTTTGACTATTCTTCACCTGTAGTTTGAATGCTGAACATTTGCCTGTTTAAATCATAAGACCAGTCACTATACAGAGATGTGCTTCTGAATGTGGACGATGTGTCTTCCGCTGCAGTAATGCAGTTCTGCTTGTGTTGAGTGATGTAAACTACTGATCGATCTAAACTCTTTAAACATCAAAATTGATCATTAGATTTTTTATGACACAACAGTGGTGAGTGTTCCCACCTTCTGCTCTTTGTAACTTAACATGATCTTTCCGTTTTCGAGTTTTGGACATGATTTTGGAGTATATCTTCGCAGTAGCGATTGACGGCAAAGTAAAGCTACCGGAAACGTACAACCCTACATCCGGTCTCAAACCAGGAAGTTAGCATTTTCTCGTTCACAGGGTCTATTCCCAGTTCATGTTCACAAACATAAAAGTTCATAAATATAATGATTTCATGGTTTTTAGTGATTTAATGTATTTGCATTATATGGTTGATCGCTGAATCAATTTGCCAAATGTGTAAGTCAGTTCTAACTATGCATTTATATTAATCGACAATGACGGCAATACTGTTGTGACTATGACAGCAGGAGAAGTTAAAGGTTTAACTAAGGTTTAAAAAAGAGTGCAAATGAAAGCATTTAAATGCTGACAAATATAATGTACTTTTTTGTATTCCATTTTTCTTTGTTAAAAAGAAGAAAAATATAGTTTTATAAATGCAGCTGAAATACAGGTTAACAAACTCCAATGCATTTTTAGATCAGATGAGGGTGGCTGTACAAAACGGTATAGAAGTAGATATAAATATATAAATAGTGTACAAATTCTCTACATAAAACATGTTGTGAGCATGCAGTGTGTGTCATTACATTTTGTGTGAAGGCAGAATCAGAAGTGATCTTATCTTAAAGTTAACAGGGGGCAGTCAATTTTCTGCACTTATGCACTCAAGGAAAAAAAAACACGTTTAGTACACAAACTAAAATGCAACACAGAGTTCATTCATGACCACCATTATCAAAAATATATATATATTATTATTTTTATTTATTTATTTCTTAAATGGGTTTACTTAAAAAGAGGCCAGTGAGGATTTCCAGTTCTAGTGTATTTCTTTATTTCGTTCTTTCTTTTTAATATGTATATTTCTTTGCAGGTGCAGTGTGGACCACAAAGTGGGTTAAAGTGCTTAAACATATCACCGTTATCTCTTCATCAGCTGTCAGCTTTATATGTCAGCACAGTGCACGACGTGTGTGTGCAAACGCATCTGTATGCAGCCTTAGATGATAACAACAAGGACCTCTTCCTCAGTCGTCGACCTAACAAAAAAAAGAAAAAAGTAAAGATGCAAATGACCAGACAGGAAATGAGTGTGCTTAGCACCAACATGTCGGGGGCATTTCACTCATATGAGTCATTTCTGGATTGTGGGACTCAATGTTTAAATTTGAATTGGTGCCATTATTATTATTATTATTATTATTATTATTACTATTTAGATTAATAACAAGGTCTCTGTATATGTGTGTTAACCTTTTCTCCTGCACTTTTGTGTGTAGATGACTTCAGTGTACGGCACGACCACAGGGTCAATTTTACCTGCAGCAAAAAAACAAACAAGCAAAGTGTTGCAGAGCATTTAAATGATAAAAGTTGGACACATGTTTATTTGTTTCATTTACAATATTTTAGCGGAGTGAAACTAACAGTCTTCTGATTGTTACTCTTCATATCTCACAAGATAGTAATTTCTTCTGCATGCATACCTTTGCTGCTGAGGCTGAGCAGAACAGCTGAGAACAATAAGAGGAAGATGCAAGCCACAGGAAACCGAAAGTGTGTCAGGCCAGGATGACGCAGTTCAAGATGTCCTGCTTCAAAGCACAAAAACCACAGGTTAGCATGATGATGGAAACAACTATGTCCACTGTGTACATGGCTCTTTATTATTCTTTATTTTCATCATCAGTGATTTAGGGCAGAACAGAACTGAGGATCCTTCGATTTGCCAACCAATTTATCAGGAACAGAAAAGAAAGTCCCCTGACATCATTGCACCATTTCACCTCCTTAAATCTGTCAGCTGCACATGCATGACACATCCAGTTTACAGGATTTCACTGTTGTCACTGGAGAAGGCTGTGAAGTCTAAGCTTAACCACAACGCTCCTTCAATGTGTGAGACGTCACACTTTCTGAAGATGTCGAGGAATTCTGCTGTTTTGACAAATTAACATGCATAACCATTACTGCACAATGCCAGAACATATGTAATGTCAACAGGTGATGAAACTGGATAACTTGCATGAGCATAATCATCTTACTCCTACTTCCTCTCTGTATCTAAGATGGTGAACATTGACAGCAGGGAGTGGACCGCTTCACAATCAAACTTTTACTTTTATTACCCCATCAAGTACCAGCAAAGTCTGTACTGGTACTTGTCAGGATACATTTTTTGACGTAAAATAGCACATATAAGTAAAAGATTAGATGAATTTATCTTTGTAAGCCAACAGTTATGTTGTTAAATGCGATTCACATAGTCATCAACAAAACTTTCAAAATACGACCATCCTGATATCATCACACTGCCAGGAGCAGTTTGATCAATTTAAAGCAGCTTAGATTCAGTAGGTGTTAGCCAGTATACATTTGTTCCTAATAAAATTCACTCTACAGTTAAACAAAGTAATAATAATAATAATAATAATAATAATAATAATATTCTTACCTCTGACAGTCATCCAGCTGTCAGGTGATTCTCCTGCTCCAGAGATGTTGCACTTGTAGAGTCCCTCATCACATTTAGAGACTCTGTAGATAGTCATGTTTCCTGTTGAGCTGCGCCCAATAAGAAGCTCATTTTTGTAAAATTCACTTATGACATTATCATAGAGAGTGGCCATGTATTTACAGTTCAGAATTACAGTATCTCCCTCCATCACAGGATGAACGGGACTCTCCAGGATCACTGAACCAGCTGAAACACAAATATGCAAAAGGTCAACGTGATACTGGAGTCTACTCAGTTCTGGCTATTTTAATTGAAACAAACAAACAAACCAACAAAGAGCAAAACTTCTTCTTCTTGTCACGCTATAAATTTACAAAATCAAGAATCCATGCTGGTATAAAAAAATCTAAGTTAATTAAGTAATGAGAAAGTACATTAAGACATACATTATACTCAAACATGCATGTGCACTCTGTCAGGTTAATATTAATTAATAGAACTGGGTATGTCAGCAGTGTCACCGGGAAAGCAGGAGGACGGGACAAATGCAAACATTGCGTTATTTAAGACTACTGAGCTGGGCAGAGGGTGGGAGAGTTATGTCTTCAAGCAGACTGTAAGCAAATGGACACAGAGGTGCTCAACAAGCTGGAAGTATTTTTTGTTTCTGTTATCCCCAATAAACTTTGCAAGGAAAGTTTATGTTTTCTAAATTATGATTCTTCACGTTGAATACCTCCCTACCACAGACAGTTTGCAGTATATTCCACAACAGCATTTCTCGAAGCCCTGAATCACAACTGAACTGCTTTTATTAGCTTGCCAGATGTTGACATCTTTACATGAGTTTGTTTTTCATCATCATTCATTTAGAGTCCTTAGAACAGGAATGCAAAATATTTTTAAAAAAGAAAGAATTTGAAACACGTGACCTGACAATTAGATTCATATTTTAAGTCCATTGTTAACAGAGGAATGAAAAATATCTTAGTGGAAACCTACCTGTTACTGTGATGGTGACAGCATCGAAGCACTCGCCTGCTGCAGACTCACACCAGTAAACTCCAGTGTCTGCTGGGTAAAGGTCACTGATGGAGCAGTGAGTTTCATCTATTCCATTTGAGGATGAGGGACATGTTGTGTTTATGTATAAGGACGTGTTCCTCTTAATACGCCACACTGAGGAGTTGTCCTGCTGCCCACAGCTCATGGAGACAGACTCATACTGGAAGAACTGGGATTTGTTGGGAATGATTCTTAGAGAAGCTGCACAAAACAGATAAATGATGGAAAGCTCAGATTTTTAATTAAACATGTTACACATGCACAAATATATTTAGGTTATTAGTGGAAACATTCTTATTTACTGACACAAAGGCATACTTTGCAGGAATGATAATTTATGAGTATTTTCATACTATTGTCCATGTCTATGAAGTTGAAAATAAAGTGCCTAAACCATACATTAACCCTTTAAGACCTACCATAGAACCAAGTCCGCCAGAGCTTATATTATATTTTTACATGCTGTGGAGCCATTTTTGGGAGCATTTCAAGTTGCTATACATCAATGCTACCATTATAGCCCAAATTTTAATAATATGTATGCATTAGGTGCATAGTAATTACATAAATTGCAAAAAAAGTGCAATAAACTGCAAAAAAATTGAAAATCGTTTTTGCTTTTTTAACATATATTTGTAGTTAGAGAAATTTAAGAGGCTTATCCCTCAAAACTGTAAATACAAAAAAGTTGCACAAAATAGTTTCCTACCACAGGAAATTTATTTTGAGTGTCTTCATAGTTTTATTTTTGAAATACACCAATTTTTATATACTGCAGGAAAAACGAAAATAAATATTGTAGTGCAAATTTGCAAAAAAGCAGCATATGCATCAAAATAAACTATTTCCAGCAGTGCAATATGAGTCCTAAGCATCCCAGAAACGACACAGAAAGTCATAAAGTCAAAGATAACTTTTAAAAAGAGCAGTATAGGCTCTCAGGCCCTGATGATAAACAAACTACATTTCCACGACAATGACGTAACTTCCGGTTTTGGGCAGGTAATGGCGGACATGCGAAAGTTCGCTCTAACGTCTATTCCACCGTAGGAAGTGTTACGAACAGCTGATTGGATCGGCAAAGCGTGTTTCTGGAATATTATGTTTTTGTGCCTGCAAGCGCTTTTTATGCAGTTTTTGCAAAGCTATATGTGGAAGGAAACCGTGACCTAGGACAAGCTGATGGCACAAGATATAAGTACAACTCCTCCGGTTTCATATGCAAAAAAAATTATTGCACTAGCTTATGTGGTTGCAGTGCTACTGCAATCTAAAAATAGTTACGCAAAACAGAGCGTGCCAGCTCTGACCGGTTTTAAAGGGTTAAATCAAAAGTTGCTACAATGAATAAAGTTGGTCTAATTTAGCCTTTAAGACTTTAAACATCCTTGAACTAAAGTTGAATATTTTCTCAACACACACCAGAAAAAAATAAATAAAAACTAGTAAACTTTAAACATCAAAATTCAAATATTTGCTACTTCTGCTAAATCGTGTCACATTGCCTCCAGTTGTGAGAGCAGATGTGAAAGTGAACTGTAAAAGAAACCACTTCCTCATCACAGCCCAGACTAAATTTTGATGTTATTTGAATTTTATTGTCTTTATAGAGCACAAATTAAACACATTAGTCAGCCGCTAAAGTGGATTTCAGACGGCACTCACATATAAATACAGTACTCACCAACAATAGCACAAAGTGTGATGACCTCCATGATACTTGGCTGCTGATATACTCACTGGCTCAATGGTGGCCTGAGAAGGTTAAGTCACACCTCTGTCACAGAGGCCACAGCTTCCTGCTGGTGTGGATACGTAAAGCATCACATCTCACAGTCAGGGGTTGTGGCTCCACCTTATTTACTTCAAATCAACCACCTTCACCTAAACAAGTACAAAAGCCTAACCCTTTGTGTGTATCACATTAAATGTGTAACAATTAAGATGTAAAGACTTGTGCATTAATACTGTTCAAAATGTCACGATCCTGGCACGTCCTCCCACCCCAAAATGATCCTGTTTTTCACTGAGATTTATTGTTATCATTCATTTAGAGCTGAAAGATAGATTTTGGTTACATATTGTCATGACCCAGCTCCTAGTAACTAATTAGCAACCAATCGCCATAATCATTTATAAATTTATGTTTATAGTGACCAACTGCCATTCTCATAAGTGAGAAAAAACAGCCTCTGAAAAACATAAAGATACCCATATGGAAAAGATAAATATATAAATCTATAAAGGTTTGTATCTGTCTTGTGTAAAACTTGTATGGAAAGCATACAAGAGTGAAAACAGATATAAGATCCCTTGAAAAATTACATAAATGGAACTTGTATGTTTTGGATACTTACTTAAACAGTATATGAAAGTGTCCACTTTCATGAGTAAATCATATAAGCCTTATATGATTCACTATATGAAGCAAGCTAAAGCTGATGTAAGTCTTTTTATAAGTTTTTCTTTTCCATATGGGTATGTAAAACAGAATTGTCAGGATTGCACGTGTGTGTGTACATAATATTCATTCCTGTCTCTCAAGAGACGTTAGGCAGGGTGTCACAAAGATATTATCTTGTGGGGAAGATTTTGTACTGAAGATGTTACTACAAAGAAGCTTATACAAAAAAGGACAATTTAACAAAACAAAAACAAGCCCCTATTTTGTCTTTAGTGTCATCTCATTGGCTGATTTACTGTGTAAAACTGTAATACTCACTGAAGACAAAAACACCTGAAATAACCTCTTAGTATATTTTAAATAGGAACTCAAATTCTGCATCTGGACTCCAGTTAAAGGCAGATGAACTGTATATAAAAAACAAGATACAACATGTATAAAAGTACACGAAAAGAAGTCTGTAGTGGAAGCATGTTGAACACTGAAGAGAGTATTTTGATCCAAAACCATTGCTGTTATCAGTAAATCATGTGTAAAGGCAAAATTTAGGATGGATCCATGTTTTTAGGCATATGAATCATTTGTGGACATATTTGATATGAGAGCTAATCCAAAATTGATAAGAGGCTAAATTATGAGGGGTCTGTTTAATTTTTAGAGTTAATGGGCCCAGAAAAGTTCATTTCCCATTTTTTCAGTTGTACAAAGAGTAACTATCACAATAAAAATGTATTTAATTTTTATTGTTTTATTTATGTAATTTGTATTTCAGTGATGTTTTTTTCTTAAAAACACATTTTAAAAGTCTTTGCAGGCTTTGTGAGTCAGCTGATGGTGAGGCATTTATTTACAGACGAGTCTTTGGAGCCTCAGAAGAGAATAAAGAGGATCTCTTCCTCAGTGGTTCCCCTGAAAAACAAAGAACATAGTTCATGAAAAGCGTGAACCACACCTTACACCTTACACGTTTTTATACCACCTACATGAAGTCTCACAGTCTGCACACACTGTGAGACTTCATGTATGCAGGCTTAATTCTTCTGATGTTTTAAAAATCGTATCTCCAAAAGTTGATACTGTTCATCTGGAAGTAGTGTTTTCAGCGGGAGAAACATTTCGTCACTCATCCAAGTGACTTCTTCAGCCCCAGCTGGCTGCAGGTTTCCCCAATCTTATAAACAGAGTGTCCTCAGCAGCCAGAAGAGAGAAGGATGTGACACTGAGGATGTGGACAAGTGGGCGAAGAATTTGTCTGGTCTGACAGATAGCTCACCCAAACAGAGAAAAACATCCTTGCTAAAGGGTTGAATTTTCCTGTCACGCTGAGACAAATCCAGCTAGTGGAGCTGATCACAGCCACAGAAACAGCAATTCAAAACAACAATATTGCTGAAGTGGAAGCAGAGCAACTACAGATGAAAGTTTCAGCCTGTCTCAACAATGCAAAGCTCCCAGCATCCAGCATCACCATGGAGAAGAAGAAGGCACTCGCATCACTTAGTAATGACAACAACATTATCATCCTTCCGGCAGACAAGGGTATAGGTGCACAGTTTTGCTAAACCAGAATGGTCAATGGTAACTTTATTGTCCCCCCCAAAAATAAACCCAGAGAAAAATAACAAAATTTTATCATCAACAAAAGTGCAATGTGCAATGGCAACAACACATACGGTTTAGTGTTATTAACCATGATAATAGCAGTAGGTATAAAAGACAATCTACGTCTCTTTGTCTTCACTGCAGGTACTTTATAACGACGACCTGATGGAAGCAGTTAAAAATCATTAAAGAGAGGATGATCTGAACACAACAAGACAGAGCTTGCCTTCCTCCAGTTATAAAACTCCACAAGCTGGACCTGAGACCTCCCTGAAATCTGACCAGCCACTTTAACCAGGTTGCTAAGTCTGGTCTTATTATTCAAGGACATACTACCATACCAAGCAATGATACAGAAGGTTAAAACAGATTCAGTAAAACTTTTATAAAAAAGAGTCATCATTTCAGATGAAACATTAAAACCTCCTTAAAAAGTACAGTCTTTGTTGAACCTTTTTCACTGTAGCAGCAAGATGAGACTCAAAGGACAGAGCCTTATCAAGAACAACCCCCAAATACTAGATAGACTATCATGAGAAAATTTTATCACTGCTCAGTGATGAAAATACTTATGAGCCCCTGCAACGAGACCCAGGAAGTGGCTACAGGAAGAGGGTGCTAGATTGTCTGAATCAGTTAGAACAAGACAATTCTATTGACTGGACATCATACCACAGGCTATACCCAGGGGAATCTACACCAAGTCTGTATGGTTTACCGAAGATACATACGGATGATGTTTTGCTTTGCTGTGTTTTAATGTGAAGTGTGCTTATCTATTTTTTATATTGCATGTTCTGGAGAGACTCCGCCATTTCCCGTTTTACTAACTGGACACACCTGAGAGGAAAGGAGGGAGTGGTAATTTACAGAGTGTGCTCAGTGACACATAACACTGGTGGAGCTTGGCATTAAGGGGGGAGGAAGATACAGCGCCAGCGACCAAGGACGCGGAGCGAGCGGTCCGACTGCTGCAGCAACAGGAGGCCAGATTACGCGTCTGCGGGAAATTAGAGGCGGTGGGGAGGGCCGGTGCCGATTGGCGGTTACAAAGAAACGGCGGGCAGAGTTGAGAGCTCTGCCCACCCGGGGTCTTTTGACTTGTCCCCTTTAATGAATGGCATCTGCCTAAAAGAGTAGTGACTGCCGCTGCCTTTCTTTCTTTAGCGCAC
>NW_024583973.1:28074-29352 GCF_018398535.1 Haplochromis burtoni
ACTGAAGAAGTCACTTGGATGAGTGACGAAACGTTTCTCCCACAAAACGCTACGTCCAGATGAACAGAATCAACTTTTGGAGATTTACTTACCTGGATGATTGAGCATGCATCAAGACGTTTCAAAATTGTACCACTCTCCATTTTATTTTTATTTATTTAATAATAAATGAAACACTAGAGTGTGCTGTTTTCTAATGAAATCATTATTTTGTGACACAAATTCCAGAAAGTTTCTTTTGATTTACATTCAAAATGGGAGAAATTTGCAAAAATGAACCTACTGATTAATTGTTGCCATCATTAATACTGAGATGTGTGTCAGTGTGTTTACCTTTTCTGTTGTAGTTTAGTTTGGTGGCGACTTCAGTGTAGAGCACAACTGAAGGGTCTATTTTACCTGCAGCAAAAAACAAATCAGAGAGCATTACAATCTTGAAATCCTGAGATTTTTTTAAGGTGGATATAATGAAGTAAACTGAAAGCACAGCTGTGTTTAAAGTTAATTGTGAACCTTTTGTATGCTAAACCTGGGCACTGAAACTGTGACAAACATTTGAAACATTACTATACAAAACATTATTTCATTAACTTCTTTAAAAGCTAAAAAAAAAAAGAAAGTAAAATAGTTTTTTTCATTTACAGGGCAGTTCTATTTTTCCATGTGCTGACCTTTGTGGGTTTTCCAGAGACTGAGCAGCATTACTGAAACCATTGAGAGGTAGATGCATACCACAGGAAGGAGAATATGTGTCAGGCCAGAGTGAGCCAGCTCACGGGGCACTGCTTTAAAGCAAAAACACTCCAGGTTATCAGCAGTGGGGAAAAAACAAGGCTTACATTACTCACTTTATATTCATGTGTCTCTCATTTACAGTAAATCATGCAATGAACAAAGTGGAGGAGGCTTTTTTAATAGCCAAAAACTTTATTGGGAACACGAAACAAAAACAGCTCCCATGACTGCCTCACATGTTTTATCCACATAAAATACAACTACACATAAATGGCATATTCCAGAGCAACCAGAGAGCATTGCTTTTGTCAGAGCTGTTCAGAGTAAAGTTGAAGTTACATAAAAAATAACGTCCCAATATAAGTAAAGAGGGAAAAAAAATTATGCCCCCTCACCCCCGAGACTGACAGTCAGCAGGCTGTCTGGTGATTGTCCAACTCCAGAGATGTTACACTTGTAGAGTCCTTCATCTGATTTGGAAACCCTGTGGATGGTCAGGTTTCCTGTAGAGCTGCTCCCAATAATATCATCATTTTTATAGAA
>NW_024583973.1:29377-32349 GCF_018398535.1 Haplochromis burtoni
CTTAAAAGATGTTACAAGTGTTTGAACAGCGTTTGCATATGTTTTTAAACCAGTTTTTACTGACTTTTGTGAATATTGTGGAGGTTTTTATGAATAACTAAAACTTGCAAACTTGCTGTGGGCATTTGAATGCATGTCTTGGTTGTTTAAATGAGAATATCTGGTAACAGCAGCAGTTTTTTGTCTTTGCTTTGAAAGGAACAACTAACCAGCAGCAGCCAGGTAAATGTGAAGATTTTCTCAAACCCAAATTTACAATTTTTTATCCTCATGATAATGATAATATCATTTATTATCGTGAATGATAAATAAGTAACTAAAATGCATGTTATTTTGGATGATACTGACATTTTCTTGTGTGTTTTTGTGTACACAGCTATCACTACAAGTCGGGACGCAAGCTTAACAAGATGTTACGATTGTTTGAACAACTTTTGGAATTTTTGCACTACAGTTATCGACTTTTGTAATGGTTGTGGCTTTTATTGTGAAATCCTTCATTTAGTTTCCCAAATATTGTGTTGGACTGATTGCTTGCATTAAAATACCCAGTAACAACAGCTTTCTGACTGCTCCTCTGCTGTGGATTAGGTCTACTGTCACCAGCTTCCATGTGCTCCTCTCTATACTCATTTTTATTGTTGTTGACTATTATGTTGTTAGTTAGCATGTATAGTGCTCAGTAATGGTTATTTTCACTTCTTTTTTTCTTTTTTCTATTATAAGAAACCTCAACATGGTTCATATAGCTCCACGTTGTTATATGTATGATCCATATGGTTAATTGTGAACTATTAAATAAAGACCTTAAGGCTTCTCTTCTTATGTTACGCCTGCAGAATCTGAGGGAATTGTTTCATTTAACTGGTGTCATTGTTAGCACCGTTCTAACACTTATGAGCATTGATTGAAATGTCCTCACAAAGTCACCACTTTATTGAATGCAAACCCCCACTGAGGATTTTCTGTAACTTCCATTTCACTGCAAACCTTAAACCAAATCACCCACTGTCCATTCTGTAGTAGTTTGAGATTCACTGCTGATACATTGCCTATCTCTTACTCATGTCTTTGTATATGTAAGTCAGCTTTATTTCCTGCAGTCCAGTTTTGCAGTTTACATGAAGCATGCCATTGCTAACCTATGCTCTCTCTTCTCACACTGTTTATGCCAGTCTCCACTCACTCGCGTTCCCACCTGGCTCACTGATGACGTCACTGCATTGGACTATAATTTATTTTAAGTGAGAGAATGATAAATCAAACTGTGCCATCTAGACAAAGACTATTTTTTTTTTGCATTGATGCTATCCTGATGTGTTTGTGCTTCGAAGCGGAACTTCCTCAGCTACTCACTGTTCAACATTCATTATACTTCCTGTGCTGTACATTTACATCTTACTGTTTTCAGCTGTTTTGCTCTGTCACTGAATAAGCGTAGAAGGATTTCTTCTAGCTAGGTTAGTGAACTTCTCAGAGAAGCTGCACAAAAGAAAAAAAAGGTGGAAAGCTGAGATTTTCTTTTGCCATCAACCAGCCATTTAGTCATATGATGATTTCAGAAAACCAATCAAAGTAATTCAAGCTTCTGGCTGAAATATGTGTTTCATTACTGTTAGAAACAGTTCAGAGATATAAACATAGATTTGTTTTCCAGTAACACTGCAGCACCTGACTCCTGCAGCTCTAGTAAACAACATTAATCGATACCACAGCAGAAACTGTTGGTTTAGGACATGATAAGCAACCTTATAAGAAACCACTTCCTCATTACAGACTGGGCAAAAAACGGAGGTTACTGGAATGTTATCGACAGCACAAATCAATCTCATTATTTAGTGACTGAAGTGGATTTCAGACAGTACACAGGTATAAATACAGCACTCACCAACAACAGCACAAAGTGCAGCGACTTCCATGATGCGTGGCTGCTGATGTACTGACTGGCTCAATGGCAGCTGAACAGTGTTAAGTCACGCCTCTGTCAGAGGCCACAGCTTCCTGCTGGTGTGGAAACATAATGTGTCACAGCTCATCACCTCACTTCCTGACTCCACTCTAATTAAAACCTTTTTTTTTGTTTATTTGTATTTACCCACAATAAACTTCTAATAGCTTAAAATGTCTCATTAACTCTAACTCCTTCTTTCACACTTGAACAGGTAGCATTTGGTTGAATGTGTGTCACAAAATATTTTATCTCTACCATATCTTAGACTGGTTTCTGTGGAAGTCTTTTAGCATATTTTGAGAAAAGTTGACTCAAGACTTATAACAAATATAAAGACATATAAAGCGTGCGTCTGTTTCTCTGTGTTAGCCCTGCGACAGACCCGTCGAGAGTGCACCCCACCTGACAGACTCCAGTCCCCCTGACCCTGAATAATCAATGAAAAAAGG
Organism: Haplochromis burtoni; assembly: GCF_018398535.1. Lineage (NCBI taxonomy): Eukaryota > Metazoa > Chordata > Actinopteri > Cichliformes > Cichlidae > Haplochromis > Haplochromis burtoni. The sequence goes on from NW_024583973.1 coordinate 31,778, forward strand.
GATGGAGTTGATGAACCCCAAAGGTGACAGAAAATTCACACAATATTAATCATAAGTGCTCGTATTAAAATGCACAAAAAAATCACATTTAAAATACACTTTTCAATGTGACACTAGTACTTTTATTATCACTGTGAAATTTCAAAGGTTTTGATTAGTGACCACAGATGGCCAACCAGCCCTTAGAAAATTATACAAAGTCATCTAATGAGGCTGATTATAGTTTCTATACGGGAAGCATTGTTTCTTCACCTGGTTCACTTTTCCAAAAAAAAAATAAAAAAAGACCTGCTGTTAAAAGATTAGAACATAATAAGTAGGAACCACTACACTGTGGCATTATTCGCATAATATACATGTTGTTTATGTTTCTGTGTGTGTATACTTAACTTCACCCTCTGTTTAGAAAACAACTGCAAGGGCAAACATGGTGAATAGAATTAAATCCTGAGATCCAATGAAACTATCTTCAGTTGAAGCGGGCGCACCCATACTACTGTCAGGCACAAACACAAATCTTTGTTACCAGCGCCAATCACTGCGACTTTTTTTTGTATAGACACAAAGGCTAC
>NW_024583974.1:0-22936 GCF_018398535.1 Haplochromis burtoni
CCTTCTGGGGTAACATCACAGTGTCAGAAGGAAAGAGATCAGTTTGATGGTCAAAAACTGGCTGTTGTTGATACTCCAGGTCTGTTTGACTTACAAAGAACTCCAGAGGAGGATAAGAAACACCTAATTAAATGTTACTTCCTGGCTGCTCCTGGTCCTGATGTGTTCCTGGTTGTCATGCAGGCCGGCAGATTCACCAAAGAAGAACATGAAACAGTTGAAATCATTCAGAAGTTGTTTGGAGAAAAAGCAGCATGTTACACTATGGTGTTGTTCACCCATGGAGACAGCCTGGAGGATGCCGAAGTTTCCACAGAAGATTTCATTAAGGAAAATGAAACTCTCTGTAAATACATCCGTCAGTGTGGAGGAGGATATCACTTTTTTAACAACAAAAGCAAAGATCCTACTCAGGTCAGAGAGCTGCTGCAGAAGATCAACACCATGGTTCAGAAAAACGAAGGAAGATACTACACGAATAAAGAATTAAAACAGGCAGGAAAAGCCATAGAAGAAAGGGTGGAGGAACTTCTAAAAGAAAATCCAAAAATGAAACTTGAAGAAGCGAGAAAAAATGCAGAGGAGTTCAACTGGTTTGATTGGGCTGCTCCAGCATCTGGATTTTTTGGTATTGCAGCATTAGTTGCAGCAATAGCAATGAAAACAGGAAGGGGATGTGTTATCCAGTAATCATTTTTTCATTAGTCAAATAACGTAAAGACTAAATTTATTAAGCGTGTTAATTTCATTATCGTTTATGTTATTAATGGGAAGTTATATAACTTTTTGCCAAAAATAGTCAACATGTTCAACGTGTTTTTCTTAGTCTGCATATACTCTTGAGTTATCTTGAATTGTTAATTAATATTTTTAGTCTGAACCTTTCAGAGGATCATATAGGTGTTTCTGTGTTTCTAAAAGTGAGAGCTTAAAAGATTGGATGTAGTCAGTTTGGTTCTCATGTGCTTTAAATATGTTCTGACATGTTAATAAATATACATTTGTCATATGAAAATCTCTATATGGTGATTATTATACAACTAATTTCTTTTTCTTTAAAAAAAAACAAGCATTAAAATGGAAGTATTAAATTATTAACCCTTTAAAGCCGGTCGGAGCGGGCACGCTCTGTTTTGCGTAACTATTTTTAAATCCCGGTAGCTCTGCAACCACGTAAGCTAGCGCAATAATTTTTTTTGCATATGAAACCGGAGGAGTTGTACTTACATCTTATGCCATCAGCTTGTCCTAGGTCACGGTTTCCTTCCACATAAAGCTTTGCAAAAACTGCATAAAAAGCACTTGCAGCAACAAAAACATAATATTCCAGAAACACGCTTTGCCGATCCGATCAGCTGTTTGTAACACTTCCTACGTCCATCAGCGCGAACTATCGCATGTCCGCCATGACCTGCCCGAAACCGGAAGTGACGTCATTTTGCGGAAATGTAGTTTTTTTACCATCAGGGCCTTATGAGCCTATACTGGTGTTTTTAAAAGTTATGTTTGACTTTATGACTTTCTGTGTCGTTTCTGGGATGCTTAGGACTCATATTGCACTGCTGGAAATAGTTTATTTTGATGCTGCTTTTTTGCAAATTTGCAGTATAATATTTATTTTCGTTTTTCCTGCAGTGTATAAAAATTGGTGTATTTCAAAAATAAAACTATGAAGACACTCAAAATAAATTTCCTGTGGTGGGAAACTATTTTGTGCAACTTTTTTGTATTTACAGTTTTGAGGGATAAGCCTCTTAAATTTCTCTAACTACAAATATATGTTAAAAAAGCAAAAACGATTTTCAATTTTTTTGTAGTTTATTGCACTTTTTTGCAATTTATGTAATTACTATGCACTTAATGAATACATATTATTAAAATCTGGGCTATAATGGTTGTATTGATGTATAGCAACTTGAAATGCTCCCAAAAATATAATACAAGCTCTGGTGGACTTGGTTCTATGGTAGGTCTTAAAGGGTTAAAGAACTCTCCTATTCTTGCAGGAGGAGTGACTATGTGTTGACCTCTTTGCTAAGTGGTATTTGATGATGTTTTGCCCCCCTGATGCCCTGTGTTATTTTCAGGTTCAGACCTTAGGGTTGTGCTGGTGGGTCAGGAGAAAGTGGGGAAGAGCTCAGCAGGAAACACCATGGGAAAGAAGGAGTTTGACTGTAGGATCAGCTCCAGCCCTCTGACTCTGAGGAGTAAGAAGACAGAAGCTGAAGTTCTGGGTTGCAGAGTCTCTGTGGTCGACACCCCCGGACTCTTCAGCACTAAGCTGACTGCAAAGGAGTTGAAAGCAGAGCTATTAGAAGCAGTCAGGCTGAGCTCTCCAGGTCCTCATGTCTTCCTCTTCGTCATCCAGCTCGGAAGATTCGCCAAACAAGAACAGGAAGGGCTGAAAACTCTGCAGAAGATACTGAGTCCTGATGTCTCCAAACACACCATGCTGCTGTTCACCTACGGAGACCGACTGGAAGATACCGACATGGAGCAGTTCATCAGAGAGGAGGAGAACCTGCAGGAGCTGCTGAGGAGCTGCAGCCCTGTGTACCATGTGTTCAACAACAAAAAAATCGGAGACAGGAGTCAGGATCAGGTGAAGCAGCTGCTGGACAAGATAGACTCCATCTCAGAGGGAGGACACCGATACTATCAGAGACAGTCTCTGTCGGGGTGGTCTGTCAGGAGTCTAAAGCTTTTCAGCACTCTCCAGCATTATAAAATTCATATAATCGGAGGTATTATTGTGTTTTTCCTGTGTTACACATGTCGTGGAAAAATTCACAAAGGTCGTTATTTCCTATGTAGACGCCTGATACCTGAGTTTTTGGTTAGAACTCCTTGGGTGAAGCAGGTCTTTGTTGAGCCTTAATGAAATATAAAGTGCAGGAAAGCCATCTTCCTGATATGAAGATGCAGGGTCTCATGAAGTTAACACCATGTGCTGGATCTTGAATCACAGACATCATCCTTCTGTAAAGATCACAGACAAGTTTCAATAAAGTTTCTCCTCAGAGAGTGAGAGAGGTCTTTCAGGAGTTCCATGCTTGGATATTATTGTCTCTTGAAAATAATAAATGAAGCTGTTTTTAATTTTGCTATATACACAATATAATGTGCTCATAATTGAATTGGCGTTCCGTGTTTGAGGGTCAAAAGCTTCGCCCACTGCTATGTCTGGACGTGAAATATTGGGGGTTGACATAGCCAGCGCAGAGGGTTTTGCTGCATGATTACACATCACACTTGATAATGGTTATAAGGATATTCTTTGGACTAAAGAGAGTCTGAACAAAATGTCCTGAAGTAGAATAGATAGATAGAATAGATATAGAATCAGTAGTGGGATAATATTAAAATGATCAAGGCTAGGCAAGGAAGTGTGGTTTGCGCCTGTCTTTCTGATTCTAAACGAAACGGAGCAGATAGGAGGTCGACAGGATTGAGCAGATGTGGACGGAGAGGTCGAATGGAGACATCAGGATGGGTTCCAGAAGAAGACAGACATAATAATCATTCGTTATTGTAGCAGTATAAAAACTGTATGTCCCAATGAGAGTCATCCTTGGTGTGGCTGTGACCAGTGCTGTAACTTGTAATTTTAACTGGTGAAGCAAATTAAATCTTTTTAAACGACAGCTATTTCTCCTGAATTCCTTCTGAGAAAATTTGAACACGACAAATTGGTGACCATACGTGTTTATTTTGGTTCAAATTGAGAAGAAGAGAATTGGGAAGGCTCCTGATGGAGTTGCTGTCAGATTCAAGAAATAGAGACAACTGATTCTGGTCACTCTCACAGAAGGCCTTCAAAATAAAGGTAAGCAGATCATGTTGTTATTACTGAAATCTGCAAAATTGGACATAAACCAAATATAACTGTGAGCGGTGAGCAGTGTATTTTAATAACAGGCCAGCTTTGACTCACAAACCAATTGCTTAGCCAGACTGGAGCTGTGCAGAACAGGAAGTCTTTTGGAGAGCTGCAGAGGCAGTATATTAAGAACAGGAAACAGATGCAGACAGAAAAAGTGGAACTAAGCAACACACACAAACAGATCAAGTAATGCCAGAGGTAAAGAAGTTGTTTTGATCGAAACTGTGTGTGACATATGACGAACTGAATTATACACATTTGGGTTCTATTGCTTCAGAACATCTGCAAGTGGCTTAGCGCTGTGCACATCTCTCTTCCGGAAGATGAGTGAATAAAATGATTCGAAATATTTAAACCAACTGAGTCGCGTCTTCTCTGTCCAGTTAAGAGAATAAAAGAACCGGATTTGATACTCAAAACAAGAGTAGAGTTATTGGAAAAGTTCATAGGTCAAAGATCGGATTACAGGTTGTAATTATTGGTTAGATTAGATTAGATGAAACTTTATTAATCCCTCGGGTGGGTTCCTCCGGAAAATTCAGTTAAACAATGAAATAAATCAAAAGTATGCGTTAAAGAGAAATTATACCAGTTTAAGTTAGGTCAAAGGTGAAGTTTTAAATCTTTTGATAATGGGTTAAACTAGATAAAATAAAGGTGAAGAACAAGATTAAATACGTTGCAAACCGCAATGAGGTCTTGATCAAACCTTAAAAAAACAAAACAGTACATGGACAACAAAAACAGTACACAATTAATAGATTTGCTGGTGTTTAAAATGTTTTTGGTGTGTTTTCTGAGTTCAGACTGAAAGAGATTATGTAATCCAATATTATTAGTTATTTTACTAGGTATTTGTATTCTTGTACAGCACTTTGGTCAACATTCTTGTTGTAATTAAATGTGCTGTATAAAGAAATAAACTATTGTGCATGTGTGTGTTTGTGTGTCTGTAAGCTCCTAGTGTAGTTTTTTCTTTTCCCCTCTGCAAAGGCAGAGCATGCGTGTGTATGTGTATGCGTGGGTGCGTCTGAACGAGAGTGTTGCAGCTGTTGTTTGTTTTTTATTTTTTCCCAATTTTTTGTTGGTGTTAATTTTTTGTTTTCCTAATCGCACGAGTCAAGGTGTGAATTTACTGAGGTGCCCAGTAAATCACATGATGGGGGGGGGCTAGGTTTCACAGTGAAACCTCGGCTGATTGTGACCCACACCGGTTTTCACACCCCTGCTCAGGTCATTAGGTAGAGGATCAATAGGGGGTCCACGGCCCTCTTTGGGGATACTCTCCTAGGACTTATATCTGGAACTCTCCACCATTTGCTCTTAGAACTGAAGAAGCTTCTCGGATGAAATGTCTTCAAGAAACTTAAAGAAGTCCAGTTGCTTTTCTTTCCAAACTCCTTAGACAACTAGTAAAATAACTTACAGACAAGAGCCCGGTGTGCTCTCACTACCTAGAAGGTACCTTTGTCCACTCTCTCTTAAACTCAGTGAATCCTAACATTCCCCATCTTAACCAACCCTCTTGATCCAATGACCTGGCTTCCAGCTGTTTCTGTAGCTTGTTACGAGTTCAAAGTATTGGAGATGGATGCAAGAGAAAAACCACAATAACAACACTGGTCCGGCCGGGTTGAGTCAAACGATGATTTTAATGATCACACGCGTGGGAGATGGACACTGTATGCAGACAGCCTCAGATCTCAAAATGGTGGAGCATTGATCAAACTCTTATAGCCTCTGGTGCCTCCACCTTATCATAAAAGCCTAAACATTCACATGCTTTCTCTCACACGGCGCCTAAGCTACGACCTTGGCTCCCTGTTTATCTGCTCCTGCTGAGATGGGGCAGAAAACTCCAGTCATGTTCTCTTCTAATCAGACAAATAAGGCGATGACTTTCTGCGAACAGTATTTCTTATAACTCAGCAGTATAATGCATCATAAAACAATATCATTCATTCACAATAAATCAGCAGTCTAATGTAATGCAAATCAGTTTAACTAATGCAATAGTTATCAGCTTCTTCTAATTCAGGAGAATAATGCAAACTAAAACTACATAATAATTCACAATCTTTAATTAGGGGTCTAACATGGCATAAAATAATATTATAATCTAACACTCCCCCTGATGAGCTCGTTAGAATAATGAGCTCACCAACACCCTGTAATCCAGTGTGGCCGGGTTCATCTCTTCTCACTCCTGAGGTCCTTTGTCCCCCTGATGGGCGAACCATATGTGAGATGACCTCTGTGTTTGCGCAGTTCAGATGCAAGAAAAACTATTATTCCAACAATAGCAGGTACAGATGACACTCCCCAGTTCTCCCACAGCTTTATTTGGTGCTACCTTATACCCTTCAGACGTACTCAGACTAGAACCTCTGTCCAAGAGCTTTTAGCCTTTATTTTATTGCTGCAGCTACCAGTGTCGTCCAGTTGGGTGATCCTCTGCTCTTCATTCTTCAACCTCAGGGGTTAGACAACCCTTCAGTCGTGGCACAGATCAGGGGATTATTCTGCCCCGATTTCAAACAACGATCTGTGATCCTCCAGAAAAAGAACCAGGAACGTGTCCCCCTTTTTGCCCAAGAGCCTCTCGAACCTCGTTGGTCTGGTGTTCCCGGATTTCCGCCACCCCTTCTAGAGATGGCACGATACCACTTTTTTATGTCCGATACCGATACATACATAAATTTGGATATCTGCCGATACCGATATGAATCCGATATAGTGTTTTTTAATCAACAAAACTGTTTTTTAAAATATCTTGCTGCATTTTGCAAGTCTGCAAGTTCATACTCAAGTTTAAAACAACAACTACACTAAAGCTATTCTGTTATACCTGTATGCAAAAAAAAATATTTCATAGTTCAGCAATACTGATCAATCTAATAAACTTAAACCTACACCATCCTCCCTATTCTGGTATTTTAAAGAGTACTTAGCATAAATATTAAGCAACCTAACTAATAGGGTTCCAACTCCCAGCAACAACAAAAATAAATAAATAAAAAATAGGGAACCACCCCTCACGCTCCACCTCATGATGCTTAATCGACGTAATCAACCTTAATTTGATGCAGTGTGAAAAAAAAATGCACAGAAATCAATTATTTTTCAAGAAATATTAAATAGATTCAACATCTTTCTTCAACAAAATTGCAGACTGCACAGATGGTACCTTCCCAAAGGAAAAAGTACTATAGCTTACTAGGGTATATATATTAGACTTAATAGTCACTATATACAGTAATTGACTTCTATTCATTTTACATCAAATTAAAACTTTGGGTGTCAGATAATTATTTATTAAAAGCTCGACATTTTAAATGAGAATAAGAAAGAAAAGTATGTCTTTGTGCCCCCTTTTCCCTGTTACATGCCCTATCGGCCCCCCTGGCTAAACTTTGCTAGATCCGCCCCTGCACAGTTACCAGCGTCAGCTACGTAGAAAAAGATCCTGGTGTAGAAAGTAATATTAAATAAATTCTAACAACAGCTTATCAAGCTTAAACGTGCTGCTGTTGTTCAGCCGCTGGTTTCCTCTTTCTGGTGCAAAGTGGGCCAAAAACAAACAAGAGAGAGCCGATCAGCTGATCGTTAAGCAGTTTCATGATTGAAGTAGCAGCCGAGAGCGAGAGGCAGTCGCTCGTTAAGCTTAACGCAGGAATGCTTTACAAACATTCAGAGATGGACTTACACACTTGCTTTACTTCTCTCGGGGATAACTTTGTCGGAGATGAAATGCCGGGTTGCTAGCGAAGCTCCAAATGCTATCCAGACCACCGACAGGTCCCGCATGCCACAGCCGCTCTATCACGTGATGCATACTGCTCCGACGTGCTAACGTTCTGAGGTGAGTTACGGCGTGTTGCAAGTTTTGTGAGGTGCTTTCGTGATATTTAATGGATCGGATTACATTTTTATTTTTCTCCGATATCCGATCCAGTAATTTAGGTCAGTATCGGACCGATACCGATACTATATCGGATCGGTCCATCTCTACCTTCTTCATGGTTATTGCTGTGTTTATGGGATCCATCCTTTGAGGTGACTCAATCGGAAGTTCCTGTAAAATCAGCATGTTTGTCTTTATTGGTTTGATAGTGATTGATTATTCAGTCCCAATCTGCTGTCATCTAAAGAACAAAATGATGTTTCTATGAGTCACAAAGCTCCAGATGTTGTCGGCTTCACAAAGAAAACAAAGAACTTAAACACAAAGTGTTTGGAGCCAAAATGTTCCCAAGCTGCTCTTTTTGAAATGGCAGAGGTACAGTGGTGTCTAACAGCACACTGTGGAAGGCAAACATGTTATTGTTGGATGAAACTTCATGAATCCTTTGTAGATTTGAGCTGTTGGAGCCTTTCTTTTCTCTTCAGGTGTACAGATGCTGAGGAGGCAGGTGAAGCAGGTGGAGCTGTTGTGATGCTGGCACTAATGTGTGATCACATTTGTGTGAATTAATTTAAGTAATTTCACTTTCAATGTAAGTGATATTTCCATTTGTGAATGCCCTTGATAACTACAGTAGTTTTAACAGGAAACTGAGTCGCTGCCATCAGGAACTAGTTTTTATATCACAGCCTGGAAATCTGTCATCTCAACAAGAACAAGAATTAAGTTGCTGAATTTCATTCAGATGCTACATGACTTAATTATGTTCACCATAGAAACATGAAATTATTTAGTTCAAATTACAAGTTTGAGTCTTGTACATGTAACAGCCACCCAATATTATAATTATGCCAGTTCTCAATGGTCATGAGAATTTGCATAATTAAGATTAAGGGACTGACCTCCCAGCCTTCAGTGTTCCTTCAGTGGGCTGATTTCAGTCATCATGCAAATGTGCTGTTTATAAGATTTGGGGAAAGCTGCAGTCAGCTGAGACTGAAGAAGTCACCTGGATGATGATGAAACTCTTCAAATAAACCTCTGCAGATGATCTGTTAGCTGTTTGACAACTACTCTTTCAAGGATGTTTGATATGAAAGGAAGGTTGGAGATTGGCCTGTAATTAGCTAAGACTGCTGGGTCTAGAGATGCTTTTTGAGTAAAGGTTTAACTACAGCCAGCTTGAAGGCCTGTGGTACATAGCTGATTATTAGAGATATTAATCGGGCTATCATCCACAGAGCAATGGCCAGTCAGAGCGGGCAAACCAGGAGCTGGAGGCTGCCCTGCGCTGTGTTGCTTCCTCCAATCAAAAAGTGATGAACTGCCGTGGATAGAACATGCTCACAACAGCCTGACAGCCTCCGCCACGTGCCGATCCCCCTTTGGGGTCTCCCTGGGATTTCAGCCTTCCTTGTTTCCCACAGTTGAGGGTGAGCATTGCATGCCCTCAGTCCAAGCTCACCTGCACAGGTGTCGGTGGGTGCGGCAGGCTACCCAGGCTGCCCTGCTGTGCACCAAGGACCACAACAAGCGCATTGCAGATCGCAAACCGATTCCAGCATCCGAATATGCTTTGGGTTAGAAGGTATGGCCCTCCACACGTTTCGTTCCCCACAGAGCAGAGTCCAAGAAACTCACTCCTACCTACATCGGTGCGTTTGAGATTGTTTCAAATTGCTGTTTCTGTGGCTGTGATCAGCTCCACTGGCGGGATTTGTCTCGGTGTGACAGCAAAATTAAATCCTTTAGCAAGGATGTTTTTCTCTGTTTGGGTGAGCTGTCCGTCAGACAGATTCTTCACACACTTGTCCACATCCTCAGTGTCGCATCCTTCGCTCTTATTAGAGTTCTGCTTTCTGGTTCCTGTATGTGTTCCTAAGTTAATACCCCTGACAAAGGCACGTTTAACTAATAGTAGCAGTTTTATTTAAGACCTTCCACAACACTTTTACTAATTACTATATTACTTCCTAGGAAGTAAATTTTTTCACAGGTGAGCTGCTGATTCCTTACTGTTGGGGTGAAGGGAGTGCCATGCATCGTAAAGACCAACGTTTCTCATGTACTGGCCATATATACTGACAATACATAGCTTTGTGTTAAGTGTAGATACTTTAAAACTAGGAATCTACCCTTTGGATCAATAACTGTGTTGAGGACTGTGTAGCTATATGAGTATAACTAATGATGCATGCTGCATGTGATGCTCAAACAAGTGAGGAAAAACACCATCAGGTGTAATTTATTTCTTTTTACGCAGCAGGCTCTGCTTGCTGGTTGCACATGATATAATCAAGTGTTAAGTAAATATAACATTTTCTGTCCCTTGCTTGTGAATCTCTACATGAAGTGGCAAACAGCTAAACGTGCTGTAGAGACTGACAGCATTGAATGATGACTGAAACTGAAAGTAGAGTAGAAGGCCTTTTTCCTTCCTAGCTACAAAAAATACAAAGAAGAAATATTCTCAATGCAAATAAAGAATTACATGTTTACTACACATGCCAAACAGATGTAGACATTCATATTTACACATCTGCAAATATTAGTCAATTTAATAACATTATTTACTATCCATGAAGATGAAACACAATACAAAGTTACAAACAAAGCTTCGCCGTTGGCATAACACAGGTGAATGCTGAAAGGTTACACAGAGAGACTTGTACATTATAAGGTTGCACTTATACCAGTTTTATCTGTACGAGAATGAAAAGAATAACAACCTGGAATCATAAACCTCCTCTGCCCACTTGCCAGAAAAAAGATCAAAGTTTCTTTATTTAAACAAAAGCTTTAATAAAATACATAATAAAACATAATATTCTCTTAGACTTGATTTCCATATTCAGAATATTTCAGTTATACATATCACTCATTATCTTGGTTTCAAAGAAGAGAGTATATGAAGCTTTTCATTCATCACTAAACCTGCTCTGTTATACACACAGTACAAAAACAGACCATTTCCCAAACAATAAAAAGTAGACCTGCAATCATCGTTTACCATTGCTGAGACTTGTCTTCTTTTAGTAGGGAAGCAGGTAGAAGTTCTTGGTCAGAGTACATCTGTCTTTGCTTGGCATCTGAATTTCACCAAACTCCGATTCCTCGAAGCGCTGCATGACCTGTAGCATTGAAAGAAAGGCAGCTTCATCACTGACTGGTGTCTTTTCTAGATCCAAACTTTTAGCCTATCCAATTTATGAAGTTCAAATGAAGAAATAAAAGAATTCACTTGTTGAGCTCACTTTTCTGAACAGTTCCTCAATGGGATCCACATCAGCAAACTCTTTGAATATCTCAACAATATATTGGATAAAATAAGAGCCGTATGACTCATCTCTGTATGAAGTCGTATCTGCAAGCCAAAAGAAACGGACAATTTGTGCTGCTGGTGTCAATGACTCGTTACTGAAGGCTGGAGTTACTTGTTACTGGAACACTCACTAGGGGTGCAGGACAGAAGAGAGATGAAGTCCTTTTCTTTGTGTACCACAGCATCTGTCTCGATGTCTCTTCCAACAGTGGTTAAAACTTCATCATGTAAAACCACCGAACCCGCCTGACCTACAACAACCATGCAGGGTTACCCAGAAATACGTGATAATATTTAGCTTGATCATCTTACAGGTCAGCAGTGATCCTGCAGCAAATACTCTTTTTGTATTTGAACATGTGAACATTTGAACAGCTTTGCACTGATATGTTGCATAAAAATTCCTGTGTGAAGCCTTTGACAGTCATTTGAGCTGCTTCTGTGAAGAACTATGATGTGGTGAAACGAGCTCTGACTGAAGGGAAACTTCAGACTGTAAATACCTAAAAAAGCCTATCAGAACAAAGTGTGAGCGTCCATTCAGAGGAACAAACATAATCATGCAGCCACGAAAAACTTGCTCACAGGACATTTAAGCTCACGCCACTTCTATATGAAACTGTAAATGCAGCTTGAAACTTCTAGGATGAATGAATCACCTCCTCTACAAGCCTGGATGATGATCACCTTGGGCTTGTTATGTAGTGCAGGACAATTCTGTGTGTTTAGGCTCTTGTAAATGTTTTCAATTTCAAAAGGTTTGCAGTCAGTGCCACAGACACCTTGCAGAGATCCGTGAGACATGATAACTACAAACACACTATCCGTGTGGACAAGATGTGGATGTTTTGAGAACTTTTGTAGAGCTTCTTCAATCTCCTGTAAAATCAAAAACTTTGTATAAATAAATGTATCATTTTCTCAGTTTTGGGAAATGTCAAAGTAGGAGTGAATTATTTTTAAAACTACCTTTACAGTCAAGTTCCTACATTTCACCACATCGTAACCCAGATCTGCAAGCATGCAGTGCATTTCATATTCATCTTTCTCAGCTCCATGTCTGGTTGAATACCCATCGAAAGTTTTGTTAGTGATCAGCAGGGCTACACGCTTTGAAATGGACTCTTCAGTCACTGGATAGTTCTAACAGACAAGATGATTTACAGGAATTGATTAGGTTCTAACATTACTTTTAAAAACAACAAATCATTTTAATGTGTATTAGAGATCAAACGTTTAAATATACAGTATAATGCTGGCCAGTCGAAGACACATACATTATTACCACGTCTCCCACCATCTGTGCTGTAATGCTGTGTGCTGGTCGAGCATTGCTGCTCCTTTTGGGACAATAGAGCTACAATTAAAAAACACCATCAGCTGATTTCTCAGTAGACATTTTGCTGCAGTACATCAACTGTGTGTGTGTGTGTGTGTGTGTGTGTGTCTGAGAGAAAACATGAAAAATGTATTACAATAACAGCTCAAGAAAAACGAATGTTACAGAAATCCTCAGTTTTCTGCACAGATGGAAAAGTGGACACATGCAGCGAAGAGTGAACATTTGCATCTAGTTTCTGAAGATGTGTAAACATTATCCTGCAGGCTTTGTCCCGTTTTTGTTTTTGTTTTTCTTGCTGTGTCAGTGAAACAGCCTATCTGCTCTGGATTGATTATCTTCTACTATGGATTATTTCTCTAAACCATTCAAAATACCATCAGTGACAAGTGCTTCAAGGATTAAGATTTTTTTTGTGACACAGTTGACACAAACTCTGCCCTTAACCTGGCAAACTCCTTCTCGATAGGAAGCATAAAAGAAACATGATGATACATATAATTCACATTTTGGTCTTTTACGTGCCAAAGAATGAAGAAGACGTGGAATAGTCAAAGGAGAAATATATAATCTAAGAAAGAGTCTCATTAAAGATTTTGACATCACTTACCTGCCATTGTTCGCTTGCTCTATCATATGAGTCCGGTCTAATAGCATTTATGTTGGAATGTAAATGCCTCACCCGCCCTCACGTGACTCATTTGAATCATGTTCATTGGTTGGTTATTTTCTCTCTGCGTGTAAAAAAACAGGTCTGTTGTCACTTTATGAAAAACTAGTCACCACATCTAAGAACCTAACAAAACTCAATCACAAATGACTGAATATCATATGTGTGTGATGTGCAGTTTATGGTCCTGAGAAAAGTTCAACATAAAGAACAGATGCATTTAAATATGTTTATTGTTGTGTATTTAGATTGTTTGCTTTGGTAACTGCAATTATAATCACAATGACACAAAAGTGCAAAAAAATAAATGTCGGTTATATTCATATAGTGACATTTCACAACAACTGGTAATGCAAAAAACAAATTATTGTAAGCAACAGACCACGAAATATGAGAAAAAAGCAAAGACCAGTCAGACAATTGCCGATGAAGAATCACTTGGTGACCCCACCCATTTTTTAACAGGAAGAAACCATCAGCAGAAACTCCTTCTAGCTATTTTGTAGCTGTTTATTTAAAGCAGAAAACAAAAAAAAGTCAGAAGACAATGAACTGCTGGTTCAGATTAGCACATCAAATTCATGCAAAACAAGTGTACAGGTCATGATGATGGATGTCAGAGGTGATTGATGGTGTTGACGGTTTCGGTTTTCTGCCAAGTAAATCATTTTCCGTGGATGTTTTCAGACCGGAAAAACTAGAAATCTCACACAGCACAGTTTCTGTTGGCAGCACGTCTGGGTTTTGTGAAGCAAACGTTTCGTACAGTCCTTTTCAGAGACTCAAAAGACATTTGACAAACTGTAAGAATTTTAAAATAAGGATTGCTTCTGATAATCACAGCAACATTTTCTTTTGCAGTCACTGACTCTCTGAAGTCTAGAAACCTGTGCCATCGCTTCATGTTGTGTTGCAGTAAGTGAAGTAAGTGAACTAATAGATTTAGATCAGGTGAAAAATATCCAGTTTTGTTGCCTGTAGAAACTCTTGGGTTGCTTTTGAATTTTTCTTTTGGTCATGATTCATGTAATGCACTATCCAGTTAGACTGCGGCACAGAACTTTAGAATATTAGGGGGGGGCACGAAACAATGAAATTCTGGTTAACATTAGATTAGCTCATCCTGCCACATCCAGATCCTTATATAATGATTTTCTACAGTCACAAAGTGCTTTAGAGAACTACACATTTACACACAATCATACTCTGACGGATGCATCAGAGCTAACTTTTTTGCCATCTGTCTGACAGATATAATTTTGCCTTAATAACATGGACGGACATCATTTCAGCCCTCAGAAATCAAACGGGCCTCCTGTATATATGCTTTATCTTGTATGTATGTACGCATATGCTCGAAATAAATGATCAAAGAAAAAGTCTCTGCCTGCTGCAGCTCAGAGCACAGATGGGTTCGTGCAGTTCATTTCAAAATGAGGAAAGTTTCTACAAGACAAATTCTTCCAATTAAAAGAGCATCTGCTGAAATTGTATTACAAAGTAGAAACAGGTATTTGAAGCTGCTGTTGTCCCTGGACTCCCACAAACCTATAGGTGTAGGATCCTCCAGAGGCTTTCAGTTATGTATGAAGCTACCATTCGGCTATCCCTAACGAATAATCACAAGTGACAACAGTTGTACTGGGCCCAGAAGGAGATTGCAGAATCATCTTTTGGGCCGGAATCATTGGGAGAGAGTTGGTGGGTCACTTTATATTTTCTGAAGGTAAGAAAATGATCTCTGCTCTGTATATAGAGTTTCTGACTGACCACTTCCATGATAAAAAAAAAAAACGAAGAGCAGTGTTTTTTGTGGCAAAATTATCTTGCTACATGACAATGCACCATCTCATGCTGCAAAGAACACCTCTGTTGGTTACTGGGCAGGAACTCCCAAAAAGATCTACCTGAGTGGGAAGCAGTTCACCTCAAAAAAGCAGCTGTGGAAGGCTAGGCTCACATCTTGCAAAGAAATTCAAGAAGAACTTTTCCAAAACCTCAGGTTCAATGGATGCAGAAATTGTGAAGGCAGGGCTGTAGAACAACTTTTTGCCACGGTTGCACTGGTTTTCCCAACGTTTTTCTTAGGCACAACAGCACAAAAGTTAGGTGCACTCAAATTTTTCAGCCATTTTGCTTAACACTGCTTTACACGTTCACCCTTTTTTCAAAAAAAAAAAAGTTGCTGCCCATACAGACAATATTGACTTATAAATGATTAACTAACAAACCTGTCAACACAAAGCTCTCTATTTGGAGCACATTTCTACAAGAAAGATAAGTAACCATATTTTTTGGGCCACTGGCGGGCGCCACCATGCGCTCTTGGACTACTGTGGGACATCATTTTTTATTTCTGCGCATCTGCGCAAAGACGCGTGACACAAATCGATCAAACAGCAGCAGCACGGAGTTGGTGCTCCGGCACAGCTTTAAGAAGTTATTGGTTTAGGCCATGATATGGGCTTAATGTTGTCTGCTGTTGACCACATGGAGACTTTCACCACTTTGTGTTGGTCTTTCACCTGGAATTCCAATTAAATTGATTCATGTTTGTGGCTGTAATGTGACGAAATGTGGAAAAGTTCAAGGGACCGAATACTTTTGCAAGCCACTGTATGTGTGTGTGTGTCCAGAGTTCAGCTGAGACAGTGTCCTTTGCCCTGCCAGGCTAAGTAAACAGTCTTCCAGCCAACCCAGGTGGCCTTGCATAGGGTGGGAAGAACAGTCTAAATACAGTTGTTATCAGGGTTTTGTTGTTCGGCTCCAGCCTTCAGCTGGCACCGAAGGGATAGCCAAGTTATGATGGTGGTTTTCTTTTATGCTGAACAGCTCATGAGAATTTCAAAGCTGTTCCTTAACACTCCAACATCGACACTCCATTTCCCATTGGAGAGCCGCGAGCTTTTCCATGATGTTATCAAGCTTGCGCTCTGTGGTCTTGTCATTCTTGTGCCCAGAGACTGTAGTGAGCTGTTCTAAGATGTTATCCAACTTTCGCTCACAGGTGTTATCCTGTGCAAACTTCTCCTTGATGTAAGCCAATGTACGTTCAGAGGTGTTATTCTGAGTATTCACTGCAGCTGTGAGCTTCTCTAAGATCTTAACCATGCTGCACTCAGTTAGCCCATTCTGAGAAGTCGCACCTTGTCCCAACATTTCAATCCCAGCGGGCAGCCTTGTCGGGGTTTGAACAGCCGGTTCCGCTTCCTTAATTCTTCGATAAGTCAGGGCCAAGCCAGCTCCGATCAGCAAGAACCCTGTTATTATGGTTCAGAATAGGTAGATGTCTTCAGCATCGTCGATCGACAGTCCAGCACACGATCCTCCATGTCTGCCACCCGTCCATCGTGTATCCGGCAGGGAAAGTACCTCCAGGGCACTCAGGCTCTCCCGAGCCCAGACTTCTCGTTGAGAAAAGGGTGTCAATAGCATTCAGAGACCAGTTGATCAAATCCATAATTCTCTTTTAGATTTTAGAAACAGACTGTGAGAGAGTGTTCCAGGGAAAGTGAAAAAAAGCAAGAGACTAGACAAGGACATAAGCAGGGAAGATAAGGGAAGGGAGAGGAGAAAAGTGCGACCGCCTTCGCTGAGAGCGAAACGAGAAAAAAAAGAAAGAGAAAGGTATAGAGTTATATTTTTGTTAATAGGTTCAGACTGGTCAAATGTAGATTTGGTTAAATATGTAAACAGCACAATATATATATTACTCTTCTTATATGTCAGTTAAGTACTTGGAATGTTAACGGGTCCAACAATGTGGTGAAAAAAAGTCCTAAATTCTCTAAAGAAAGATTTGATTCACGTTGATTTTTTGCAAGAAACCCATCTGACAGATGAGGAACATAAAAAATACTGTAGAGAATGGGTTGGTCAAATCTTTTTTCATCCTACTCTACAGATAAAAGGGGGGTTATTACTGTTATACACAAAAATCTCAGATTCACTGTCCTTCCTTCAAGGACAATGAGGGAAGATATATATTGGTTAAAAGGGATAGTGGATGGGGAAATATATAACATAATATATAATAAAACCAAATGCACAGAATGGCAAGTTTTACAGGGTATTATTTAGTATTTGCAATTGAGAAATTATGTGTTAAAAAATGCAAAATCATTAAAAATCTCAACTGCCTCTTTTCGGTTGGAGAAATTTCTTCTGGATAATAGGGAGCATAAACATTTTGTATCAAAGTTTTATTCAGAGATTTATGCCCTAATTGTGGACAAATTGGCATGGTTGAGAAAATTTTGGGGGAAGTGGCTTAAATGTGAAATAGATATACAGGCATGGGACAAAATCTTGCTCCTTCCATCTAAAATGTCTGTTTGTAACCGATTAAAAGAACTGCAGTACAAAATTTTGCACAATGTGTATATTTCTCCGTATATTTATAGTAAGTATAATATGGGAACATCCCCGAATTGTCTCAAGTGTAAGGCCAGAGTGGGCACTAGATTCCGTTGCTTGTAGGAATGTGCTATTATTCAGTCATTTTGGAAAGAGCTCTGCGCCAATATTAGTACAGCCATTGGTCATCAGGTGACAGAAAACCCATTAATGTGTTTATTGGGATATATCCCTGTCTCACTGGTACAACATGAGCATGTAATTCAGTCACTGTTAATGTTGGCCAGGAAAAGCATTATGTTGAGATAAAAGTTGCTCACCATTGATGTTATGACTCTGATCAGGTTGGGACATCATATTGATGGGAGCTCCCGAATTTTTGTGAACAAATGGAAGAAACCACTGGAAGCACTGGGAGTAACCTGCAAACTGGATTCTAACGGACAACAATTATGGACATAAATTAACACAAGTTTGCTATGGACTCTGGAGAATGTGAAATATTCTAGTGCTGTGTTACTGTTTTGGATGTGAACCAGTCTTGTATTTGTTGGGGAAAAAAGTTAAAAGTAAAAAAAAACCGACAAAAAAAACATGTGAGATGCAATGACGAGTGACAAGAAACCAGAGGGATAAAGACATGCAGGGGTTGGATTCAAATCTGGTCCGTCCTCTTTCAGCCATATGGTTTAGTATCACCTGCTCTTCTCAGTGAGCTGAACTGCAGCTAAAAGGACAAAATCGTGCATCAAATGAAGAAATCTGATCATATCTTTTTTTTTTCTTTTTTTTCCCAGTCCTGTTTGGATTTTTAGCCATCAGATTTGATGTCTGAAAGCTAACAAAGATACCAAGCGGATTTACTTTACCACCCACATAGGTTTTGTTTGTGCTGAGGGTTGCTCCCAACTGAGAAACTTTGAAATATTAGACATTTTAAAATCCCACCTAAAACATTTAGATGATGCTGCCCAGAACACTGTGCTGTCTTATCAAAAATATCCCTTCCCTGTTTGCTGACACTCCGGGTCACACCAATGTCTTAGAACATGACATTGATGTAGGTGACCATCCCCTGATCAAACAACGTGCCTATCGCGTGAACCCAACCAAATGTGCACTTTTTGAGCAAGAAGTTTCCTACTTGCTGGAAAATGGTCTAACTGTCGCAAGTTCCACTGCATGGAGTTCCCCATGTCTTCTGGTGCCAAAAGTAGACAAATCTCCACGTTTTTGTACTGATTTTTGGAAACTAAACAGTGTGACCAAACCTGACTCCTATCCTCTCCTCCGAATGGAAGATTGTGTTGACAGGGTTTGCTCTGCAAAGTCTGTCACCAAACTGGATTTATTAAATGGTTATTGGTCAAGTTCCCCTAACTCCACATGCATCAGAAATCTGTTTTCATCACTCCTGTTCACTTCCTACAATATACCATCACACCTTTTGGACTTCAAAATGCCCCTGCCTAAATCGTTCCAAATGTGACTTTGGTAAGCCCACTGTTACTTACCTAGGTAAGCAATCGGGTCAGGGTCAGGTACTCCCCCTCCTGGCCAAAATTCAGGCTATTCTTGATCTCCCTGGGCCTCGTACTAGATGTCAGCTTCGCCATTTCCTCAGAATTGCTGGCTATTATTGTGGCTGCTGCAAAAATTTTGCAGACTTAGTTAGTCTGATCCTAAATTCAAAACTTACCACTAGAAGTACTGTACCACTGAAAAAGAAACTCTTTCCCTTTTGCTTGCGTTACAACATTTTAAATTGTATGTTGGTTCTAGTTCATAACCTATCCTTGTCTACACTGATCACAACCCCCTTGTGTTTTTTACCGGGATGCAAAACTCAAACCAGAGGCTAATGAGATGGTCACTCCTGGTAAAGGAGTTTAATTTGGAAACATGCCACACATAAAAAATGAATAGTGAATGTGCTAGCAGATGGGCTGTCTCTTGATTTGGTTTGGTCTTGGGGACGGGGTTGTTGCGACCCAGGCCATGATGACTTGTTTTTGTTCTTTGTTCTGTGTCTTTAAGAATCTCTGCAGGTAATTTCTGATTGGAAAGCTGGCAGCTGCTGATTGGTCCCCTGATCATTTGGCTGTTTTGATAATCACTCACCCGTTGTCCCGGGGCAATAAGTGACAGCAGCAGCATACCCATCCTTGGCCTCCATAGCCGTTGACATTTGGGTGTGTGATTTCCGAGAGTTACTTAGTTTTGTACATAGTGTGCAGGTTAGTTTCACTTGTAAATAGGCACTGAAGCAGAAGGGGTGAGCTGCCTTATTGTTTCTTATAGTGTTTTCTCCTGTTTTTTCAGTTAGAAAGTTAGGTGTAGCACTTGTCTTTTGTTTGTTTTTGTTTCACTTAGGGTTTAGATAGCAGCTCCTTTTCTGAGTAAGCTTGTTTGTTTGTTATGTTGGCCTTTGTTCACCCCGCAGTTTAGCTTTCAGTGTAGTCACAATAAAACCACCTTTAATTTATAAATTGGCTTCTGGATATGGTTTTGGGGACCAGGGCGGGGTCATTTTCCTTACAAACCATATCTTGCCGACCATCTACAGATGCTTGGTGGTTGCAGCTTTCCTAGCGACCTTTTCATGGTTCCCATTTACCTGTCTCCAGTGTGAATGACATTATGATGTCATTGCTGTATATCCAGGTGTTGTGGATCAGGGATTCAATGTCTTGTTCACTCTTGGCATACAGCTTGATGCCATTCATGTACAGGAGGTGGCTGACAGTCTTGTTGATGATCTCACTGACAGGGCTCAGGCCTATGCAGAACAGCATTGGGGACAATGCTTCTCCTTGTTAGATCCCACAATTGATGCTAAAGGATCCCTTTGACTTGAACTGGCAGGCCCCAACACCCTTGGGCTCAACTACTCAGAGTGGCAAGCATGACAAGAGAGGCGGGCTACATGCTAGGCTAAAGACTAGAGCCACACGACCATCCCTGCCTAGACTTTTGTTAGCTAACATTCGCTAACAACTTGAAAACAAGATCTGCCTTGGGTAAAAACAAAAGCGGCGGTGTATGCACTTACATCAACAGCAGATGGTGTGTGGACACACAGGTGGTGGAGAAACACTGTTGTGGGGACATGGAAGTACCAATGGTGAAGTGCAGACTCTTTTATTGACCGACGGAGATCAATGCCGTATTTCTGCTGGCTGTTTACATCCCGCCGCAGTCTGATTGGACCACAGTGCTAGGACTACAGCATGGCGTCATCAGCAAACATGAGACCGCTCATCCAGATGCTGTGTTTGTCGTTGCTGGGGACTTTAATCACTGCAACCTCGGGACTGTGCTCCCAAAATTCTATCAATACGTGATCTTTACAACAAGGAAAAACAAAACCCTGGACCATGTCTACAGCATTGTAAAGTGTACATATAAAGCAGTGCCTCCCCCGCATTTTGTCCCCACCAAGCGATACAAAACATGTCCAAACCAGAAACCCTGGTTGAACTGTGAGGTACGTTCCATGCTACATGCATGCTCCACTGCATTTGTCCCTGGTGATGCAGAGGGCTACACAAAGGCCAGATATGACCTGCATAGCGCCATCAGGGAAGCCAAGAGGCAGTACAGGCTCAAGCTGGAAGGACACTAAAACAACTCAGACTCAGACTACTTTATTTAGTAATAAAATAAATACGATAAATAGTGCAATAAGTAGAGTGCAACAACCTGAGTACTGATTTCTATCAGAGGAACACAGCTAGCTGCAACACACTACCGGTCAAGCTAAATGAGTTCTACGCTCGCTTCAACACCATCAACACCAACCGACACAGAGGGATTCTACCAGCACAGGCAGCACAGAGCTCTAACTCTCTGACTTCGACTGAGGTATGCTGAGGAAAACTAACCCCCGAAAAGCAGCCGGCCCTGACGACATCCTCGGCTTCACCAATGATTGTGTCCCCTCTGTCAGTTTCAGAATTTTTTGGAAGGAATCTCAGGAGAAAGATCTGTCATTTAAAAAAGATTTAATTTGGTTTGACAGCTGAAATTTCAAGTTGACAGCGCCGTGGACCTCTATGTAAATAGGCAGCATGCTTCACAGAAAGGATCACACTGAATCAGGCAGTACAGGTTTTATACTACAAAAATAACTAACTAACTACAATATCTCAATCTGTCAAAGGAGCTTGCAAAGAAATGACGATGACCTGGATGACTGAGAACCTTCACAGACAATATCTCAATCTGTCATGCCGAACGAAGATTCTGACATTCAAAAGTTTGAGTGCCAACTCATAGAAGAAAATTTGCACTAAATGTATGGAAATGATTATAGCTGCTCATTTTAGTAAGATAAATCAAAAAAATTTCAATCCTCACAACTCCCAAAATAAATTAAAGAAAGAAAATTTGGATTAACCTCCAAACTGCTGAGCAAGCTTTACAGATGCACAGTGGAGAGTATCCTGACAAACTTCATCACAGTGTCGTACGGGAACTGCATTACTCAGGGCAGGAAGGCTCTCCAGCATGTTGTCAAAACGGCACACCACATCTGAGGAGTACCCCTACCACCACTGCAGGACATTTACAACATTCAGTGAGGAAAAGGGCACACAACATCATCAAGGACAGCACCCACCCACAGTACACATTGTTCACATCTCTGCCATCTGGTAGATGCTACAGGAGTGTGAAAGCAAGGACAACCAGACTAAAAAACAGTTTCTATCCACAGGCCATCAGGCCACTGAATCACTGAATATGTCAAACTGTTTATCCATAACTGTAAATTTGCAATTTTGCACAATTCCACACAACGTAATACAACTGTAAATACCCATAACCTGTAAATTTGCAATGTATTGCTACATATATATCCTAATATTGCATATTCTGTGTATATTATCATTGCTCTGTCTCACCATTTGTGACACCAAGTGTACCCTGCTATAACAAAAGCAGTAAACAAAAAACAAGTCAGAAGAAAATGCACTTTTATTACTACTACTACTTCTATTAGTCGTGATAATAATAATAATAATAATAATAATAATAATAATAATAATAATAATAATAGTAGATCAACATATTGCTGAGAAGCTGTTATGTGTCTTATGTGTCTAATATTTACGTCTTTTCTCTATTCTCCTTTTAGTACCAATTCAATTTTTAAAAGAAATCTTGTCTGCCACTTGTCAGTTTTTCCTGGGCAGTTCATTCATTCATTCATTCATTCATTCATTCATTCATTTATTCATTTATTTGTTCATTTTCAGGCACAACAAATACCTATAGCTGTAGACCTGTAGTTCAGGTCTACAGTTGCTCCTAAACTGCTGGTTAAGGCCAGATTTGCACATCAAATTTATGAGAAACAAAGGTGCAGTTGATGATGATGGGTGTGACAGGTGTTGTTGATGTGGTGAATGTTTCAGTATAATACCAAGGAAATCGTCTTCCAAGAAGTTTTCAGACTGGAA
>NW_024583974.1:22956-32179 GCF_018398535.1 Haplochromis burtoni
ACAAACTTCATCACAGTGTCGTACGGGAACTGCATTACTCAGGGCAGGAAGGCTCTCCAGCATGTTGTCAAAACGGCACACCACATCTGAGGAGTACCCCTACCACCACTGCAGGACATTTACAACATTCAGTGAGGAAAAGGGCACACAACATCATCAAGGACAGCACCCACCCACAGTACACATTGTTCACATCTCTGCCATCTGGTAGATGCTACAGGAGTGTGAAAGCAAGGACAACCAGACTAAAAGACAGTTTCTATCCACAGGCCATCAGGCCACTGAATCACTGAATATGTCAAACTGTTTATCCATAACTGTAAATTTGCAATTTTGCACAATTCCACACAACGTAATACAACTGTAAATACCCATAACCTGTAAATTTGCAATGTATTGCTACATATATATCCTAATATTGCATATTCTGTGTATATTATCATTGCTCTGTCTCACCATTTGTGACACCAAGCGTACCCTGCTATGACAAAAGCAGTAAACAAAAAACAAGTCAGAAGAAAATGCACTTTTATTACTACTACTACTTCTATTAGTCATGATAATAATAATAATAATAATAGATCAACATATTGCTGGGAAGCTGTTATGTGTCTTATGTGTCTAATATTTACGTCTTTTCTCTATTCTCCTTTTAGTACCAATTCCATTTTTAAAAGAAATCTTGTCTGCCACTTGTCAGTTTTTCCTGGCAGTTCAGGTCTACAGTTGCTCCTAAACTGCTGGTTAAGGCCAGATTTGCACATCAAATTCATGAGAAACAAAGGTGCAGTTCATGATGATGGGTGTGACAGGTGTTGTTGATGTGGTGAATGTTTCAGTATAATACCAAGGAAATCGTCTTCCAAGAAGTTTTCAGACTGGAAGAACTGGAAATCGCAGACAGCACAGTTTCTGTTGGTAGCACGCCTGTTTTTCTGTGAAGCAGTGCTGACGCCTCATTTCATAAAGGGTGTTTGGTTGGCATACACCCACATCTGTATGTGTGCAGTGCTTGAATCTGTGAATTCTGCTATCTTGAGAAAAGTTAAAACAATGACGTTCAAAGAATTAGACTTTTGGAAAAAAATCTTTTCCTTAATGAGTTTAATCCTTAAAATTGCTTAACTGTTGCCCATTCTGGTCCCAGGGATCCAACAGACTATGGTCACATGAGTCTCTACCCTCATATTTCTAGCAATAAAACTAGTATGTTTAGGGTCTTTGCTTAGTGGGGAAAAAAGTATGGTAACATAAACAGGCTGGTGGTGTCCCAATGTCTTCTGTTTTGAACTCCCTTTTCACAGTCACCCAGCTGGCCTGAGTTTGTAGTCTTCAATGAAAGTTTTCAGACTTCATACACAAGAAGCCACAAGCAGTAGAATTTTATGCACAGCACACGTGGTCTTTGTAAATCAGTAACAACATTTCATTTACCAAGGTTGAACTAAAACACAAACAATGGTGGTTTTGATAGGACAACTTGCTTGAGTCAAAGAAGTCAAAGACGTCTTCTCTATGTTGGACAAAATAACAAGAATATTCAAGAAAATTACCACATGAAAATTAGGGAGAGGGACAGGAACCTACAATAAAATCGATCACACGCTAAATTGTGTTTCACTTTAATCAGAGCCAATCGGCATTCTTGGAGGCGTGTTTTGGAGTGTGCTCCTATAAAGGTTTCCAAACATAACTTCTTAAGCAAGTAATACAAAGCTTGCGATACAAGAAGGGTTGGAAATGGCAACCAATGGTAAGACTTTGTCAAAATTATTTTGATGCTACATATTAATGTTGACGATTTTGCTGAAAATTAAAATGCTCTCTCCTGCTGCTGTGTGTTTAAAATAGCACAAAGAGCACAATTAAATTCAGTTGATGAATAGCTGCTCAATCTGAAAGTGATGTTGCAGAGGAGGACAAGACAGAAACATTAAGTATGGCCAGAAAGTTTGACTCACATATGCTGTTTATTAAATACATACAGAATGTCATCTGTTCTTTACCAGTTATGTCTGTGCATTGTTTTTGATTTGGTAGAAAAGTTATCCAGAGCATAAAATAAAAGATTTTAAAAATCTGTATTTAGATTAAAGTTGTTTTCCTCTAGGATTATAGTTCATCTTTGTGTTCAAGGAGTGACTGTGCACACTTGCTGTTCAGTGCTCTTCAGTTACATTTCAGTTTCAGTTATAATGTTGTTTTCTTGCTGTTATTTGAGATAAACTGGTTATTAAAAATGTGTCAAATGTGTATTATTCTACAAATGGCTTTTGTGTTTTGCATCTTTTAATTCTGCTGCATTTTTATTTATACAGACAATCTACAGACAATGAACAAAAACAGAAACTATTTGGTTGAAAACCTAAGCAAATCAACATTTAAGGATCTCCTGGATGACCTTCTGCAAGATAAAGTCCTGAGTGATGCAGAGAGAGATGAAATTCTTGAAACAACTCCAGTCACAAAAGATCGGGCTCGCAACCTTGTTGACGTGGTGAAGAGGAAAGGAGAGCAGGCAGTAAGTTGCTTCCTGGATCATCTTGAAAAACGAGATGAGAATCTTTACAAGAACCTACCTGAACCGCCGAAAGGGAAGTCTACGCAGAAACCAACAGGTGAGTGTGACATTCTGGAAGTTCAACTTACACATGGCCAGCATCAGCAAATGACAAAGAAATATATATGTGAAGTTTTCATCGGTGGTCTAATATATGTTGTGCTGTGTTTTGGGCTCTCTAGGTGAAAGAAGATCATTCGCGAAGGACAGGCCCAAGCCTGATAACTTCTGAAAATTCAATCCAAAGTGTAACTGCATGAATCAATTACCTCAATAACTTCTTTAAATGTGAGCAAGATGGGCGATTACCAGTGATAACTGTGCCATTTTCTGTAATGTAAATAGACATTAAAGTCAAACTCAAATGATCATGCCATATTTTTTTCCTGAATCACAATTACTCTCCTCACAGCTTTCCATGTTTCCTTGAGAAGATGTAAATCCATGGAACACCGGGCCAGAAATTAAAAATAGCAGTACAGGAAAAAAAGGAAAGATGAAACACTAATTACTAAAAGTATAATATTTGGATAACCATGCAATCCCTGAGTAATAAAGTTGTAATTTCTGTGCACTACTAAATATTTTTAATACAGCAAACCCATGATAATACTGTTTACGATTTGCTATTACTATATTTATTTGCTGAAATACCTCATACTGATGCAATCATTAATCCTGTATGTTAAATAGGCTAAAATGTACAGGTTAACTTTGATGGGTCAAAACATACAAAGATGCATCACATTAATAAAGGTCAACTAAGTAACTCAAGTTATTATTGGTGTATTTTGTCATAATATGAAAGAGAAAATATAAAGACATTAATCACATAATTTGTAAAGACTCTGTTTCCATTCCATATCTTCATTCTGACACACACTAAATTGGCAAAAGTGGTCAGTCATCCATCCTAATCACTGAATTCAGGTGTTACAGTAACATCCATGACCATGGGATTATAAAATCAGCACCCAGGCATACAAACTGTTTCTACAAATAGATTGTGAACTAATAGATTGGTCTCTGGAGCTCAGTGAAATAAAGCATGGTACCATGATAGGATGTTACCTGTGCAGCAAGTGCTGTCGTGACATTTCCCACTACTAAATAATCCACAGTCGGCTGCTAGTGGGAGTTAGCGTTAATTTGGAAGCATGACCCATTTAAACATTTTACTACAAGTATGTGCACTTACTTTACTGTCCCCACATCATTGATGCCTATGGGGGAACCGAAACAATCAGTCACATTTAACTGTGGAAGAACTACCTCCAGAAGTGTCAAAGAGTGTGAATGAATTAGTTGCATGAAGCGCTTTGAGTGCTTAGACAGAGAAGAAAAGCGCTCTATGAGAACAAGTCCATATACTAAACAGCACAAATACTATGACTTGGCAAAAAACTACATTTAGCACTAATTCTATAACATAGCAGGAACACTATAATTTAGCAGAAGTACTACATTTGGCACAAATACTAGAATTGTACAGAACTGTAATGAATTAGCAGAAATATTGAACAAGGAAAACAGTAAGCTGAAAAAAGCTGCACAAGCTGAAGTCCTGTCAAAAGTAGTAGTTGTTGAATGGGGAGAAATTGGCAGAAAATGTACAGAGGTAAGAGAGCACCAGAAAAACGAAGCTAAACAGCCGGTAGATAGACCACATTCAAACATAAACACACACATACTATTAAATCTGATTCTTTTCTGGCAGAGAAACACGACTCAGTGTGGTCAAAGCTAAAAAAACAACTTTATTCTACATTTCCAGAAAAGGAGAGCTGCGGATGCTAGCAAGCATCAACAGCTCGAAAAGCATTACAAGCCGAATGAATATATAGTTCTCTTATACGTTACACACGGTCACACACAGTTTCGATCACAACAACCAACAGCCTAGTTTCACTTTCTGTCTGCAACGCTTCCTGATCTCTGCATAAAGTTTCCTGTCAGTACTTTTGACACTCACTATGGCGTTCTCCTACTCTGGCCTCTATAAAACAATGTAAACAGAAAATAAGCACTAATAACATATATTTATTCTTTAACAACACAAACATACACACACAAGGATTTAAAGAGAAACACACACAGAGCATGGAGTGTCCTGTGTGTCTCTATGCCAGCCAATCACTCTAAATAATAATAATAATAATAATAATAATAATAATAATATTAAATTCCGTTCTTTTGACTTGACTCAGGGTGGTCACAGCTCAAAAAATGATCTTTATTTTACATTTCCGGAAATGGAGACCTGAACACAAACACACAAGCTCAGGTCTGAATTCTTTGCCAGCTAAATCCGTATATAAATTTCTGCACTACGTCACACTGACACACAGTTTACTTAGTTTGTCTTGATGCATCTCAATCATCCAGGGAAGTAAATCTCCAAAAGTTGATTCTGTTCATGTGGATGTGGATCATGTGGCCGTAGCGTTTTGTGGGAGAAACGTTTCGTCATCATCAGGTGACGTCTTCAGTCTCAGCTGCAGGTTTCAATCTTATAAACAGGACATTTGCATAATGACTGAAACCAGCCCACTGAAGGAACAATGGGCTGGGAGGTCAGTTCCTTCATCATAATTATGTAAATTCTGATCAGTGGTCTTTGATCAGTGGGTTTTGGTCAGTGGTTGTTGATCAATGCACACAGAGCTCCGCGTCTGGGTCCTCCTTCCTCACTTCCTCACGGTTGGCCATCATCAACCGTGACAGAATGACCCTCCAAGCATGGACCAAGTGGCCTCTGAGGAGAGGCGGAGGGAAGTAATGGACAAGATTTATAAACTGTGTGATCTGTGGTGGTAGAAGCCCGGGCAAGTGTTGCATCGCGCCGTGGAGAGGCGGCTGCAGGAGACGCTTTTTAAATTTCCCTTGCTGGTTGACGATCTCAAACCAATGGTCATGAACTTCTTGCTCTCAACCCTCCACTCTCCTACTCAGGCTGCTCACCGGCCTGGACAGCCGGTGGATTCACAGCCTGACCCGACGTCTACACGGAAACGACGTTTGTGTCGCCGTGGCTCCTCACCGCAGCCGGATTCCCGGACATCTCAAGTAGGGGTGGGTTTTGATGATTGATTTATCGATTAAAATCGATCTTAGCTTGGATAACGTGATATCGATTCATTAAAATCCTGAATCGATTTTTTAATATAAATTTATTTTGCCTGAAACGCCAGAATCTCAGGTTAAACCTCACAAAATTTCTACAACCACCAAACAGCTAAAACAGTAAATGACAGCAGGAACACTGCTTCTGCACAAAGACGTGAACACAAACCGTTTACGGATCAGAATCGCCTTTCTCACCCGATGGCCGTGTCATGCGCAGCTCTCTCTCTCTCTCTCTCTCTCTCTCTCTCTCTCTGTACTTCAAGAACAGTTTCCCGTCAAAAAATCTGTTTTCTTAATTATTCGCTTGCTTGTTAGGCACAAGTCTACCGTTGTTTACAGGCTGTCGGCCGCTGCTCACCCCCCCTTTTACTTACTACTTAAGAAAACCTCATTTCTGCTGTTCAATACTGAACAAATTTAAACTTTTTAAAATTATGCAAAATTGCAAAACCCCGTGTCTCTAAAACCTCTGTAACTTTGCTCTGCTTCACTTCAGCAGCATCAGGTGATGTTCAGATGTTGATTCATGTTTTTCTTTCGTTTTTGATCTACTGCAGAATATTTCTTAAAATCCAGGCCAGGAAAATCGCCTTCATGTTTTTGTTTTATCCTCAACTTCTTTGACACAAAGGCCTCTGCTGTGATGCTGTCTGAAGCTTCTGAGGCTACGTTCACACTGCAGGCGAAAGCGCATCAAATCCGATTTTTTTGCGACCCATATCCGATCATGGTGTGACAGTGAACAGAGCGTGTTGTGCGTGACGTCTTCTTTTGCGCATGCGGGCGCTTTGAGGATTCACACAGGAGCGCATTTGCTGTCACATTTTATCTGTAGTGTGAACGAGCAAAAACATCGGATTTGGTCAAAAAATCAGAATTGAGCATCAAGACCTGCAGTGTGAACGTAGCCTATCATCTCCTTGAACTCTTCATTGATGGTGATTTGTGGCCCTCTGCTGGTGAGAAGATGAACTGCACGATGTCAGTTTAAGCACTTTAACATAGTTAGATTTAGCATAAGATATAAACACGTTATAACAATGTGTCATCACTAAATTATAAATTTCCTGTCCAAATCTGCACTTCTAAACAGACCTGACCACCTTATTTAATTATCCACTTTCTTACGACACAGCAATTTGAAACAGTAATCCACGCTTTTGTAACCGTTCGGCTGGATTACTGTAATTCTCTTTATGTTGGGGTGAGTCGATCTTCTGTTTTTCGACTGCAGTTAGTCCAGAATGCTGCTGCACGCCTTTTAACTGGCACTCGTAGATGCGAGCACATCACCCAGTTTTATATTCACTTCATTGGCTGCCCGTGCATTTTAGGATCCATTTTAAGCTGCTTTTATTTGTTTTTAAATGTTTGTCCAATGCTGCCCCTCTGTACCTCTCTGAGCTTCTTCATCCATACATACCTTCCCGGTCCCTCAGGTCGGCAGACCAGCTCCTCCTGAGCGTGCCCAGGACTAATCGTGAGCTCAGAGGGGATCGGGCGTTTGCTGTGGCAGCACCAAAACTGTGGAATGAGTTGCCTTTACATGTTAGACAGGACCTTCCTTATCTGTTTTTAATCACGTCTTAAAACATATTTATTTACCTTGGCTTTCAGCACAGCAGGACTTGTTGACGTCTCTTAATATGTTTCTTATTAATTATATTACTTTTAATTTTAAGATATTTTATATGTAATTTAAACTGTTTCCTCTCTGTTTTACATTTGTAGCACTTTGGTCAACATTGTTGGATGTAAAGTGCGTTATAAATAAAGATGCTATGCTGTGCTATCCTGTTACTTTACCATTATATATTTCACCAAGTAATTCTTCTCAGTCACAGCTATGTTTCCTCGATTGAAAGCCTCTGATACCCAGCCACACAGGAAGCTTCTTTCTCACCACTCATTTCAGCTAATTTGCATACTGAGTCATATCTCAGGAAGTTACCGTGAATATCTTACTACATTATTAAATTATTTTCTTCCTAGGGTAATCACTAGTTTTGCTCCATCGACACAAGAGCACTTCCAATTCACTATTTTAAAACTACTTTAAGCTTTTAATCACTTTTTCATTTTCACCAACGTCACTCCCCTGTCATGAAACTTTCCTGAGTTATTCCTCAAGTTCAGGGTTTAAGTGTGTTCACACTACTTCAACACTGATAAACAGACTCACATGCTCAACATGCTGTCTAATCCTCATGAGCTCTCTTGTATTTGTAAGCTTAATGCATTTTCTGTTTGTGTGTGTGATTTTGTATATGTTTCTTTTTTGCAGTGTTTCAGACTCCTTCACAATTTTCCAACTTAAGCAGTCAGTTTTCTCTTTCCCAAGTTTACTAACCCAAATTGTGATTTCCCACCTTAAGTAACAGCATTCCTTATCTTCAGCCAGGAGAGCTCACTTGTCAGGTTTAGTGACACATGGCGCTGTAAACAATTCAACCAGAGACTTGGCCTGATTGTTTCAAGTAATGTTAACCTATAACTTTCTTCTGACCGCTGCATGTGGAAAATTGATCCAGGTCTGCTTTGCACCTAAAAATACCAAAACTGAGACATTTTCATTATTATCATCGGTGCTTAAATGACCCACTTCTCTCTCTCCGGCCCGAAATACCAATTTATTTCATGTATTCACCTTGCGTTCATGTTATCTGGTCATGTCAATTGAGTGTAAGCTGCTTCTTCATTGCATATGTATTTTTATAATCAGGTTTAATTCATGCCTCTCTGCACTGAGCTCTGGATTCAAACGATCTCACTTCTGATTCTTTCCAAAAATAATTTCAAGGTCAAGGTCAAATTTATTTTTGTAGCACATTTCAAACAGCTGATGCTGCACAAAGTGCTTAACAATATAAAAATGGTATTAAACGTAATGTAATACAATAATAACAAGATAAAACAATAATAGGTCAATAAAAAAATTAAAACAATAACTAAAACTAATTCAAATAAGATCAAAATGCTTGGGTCATAGTGTGTTAAAAGCCAGGGCATAGAAATGTGTCTTTAGTAAAGATTTAAATTAATGAAGTATTTGTGCAGATCTAATATTTAAGGGGAGACTATTCCAAAGTCTGGGACCTGCCACAGAGAAGGATCTATCACCACGGGATGTGAGGTTAGTCCGTGGGATGGACAGCATTAGTTTTGAGCTGGACCTATGCTGTCGATATGATTAACGTTGCCAAAAATGACAACTTCAGTTTTATTTTTCATTTAGCTTTAAAATATTTAATGACAACCACTGTTTGACATCATCAAGGCAGCGTAATAGGAGCTGGGGATGGTCTGACCCTGCTTTTAAAGGTAGATAAATCTGCAAATCATCAGCAAAACAATGAAATGTTGTACCGCGAGAAGATGGAGCCCAAGTGCGAACAGGGCAGGACCCAAAATAGAGCCTTGAGGTACACCGTATTTAAGAGGGGCTATTTTGGAGTTGTGGGGGCCCATATTGACATGAAAAGACCTTTCTGACAAATAGGACCAAACAGTGGAGAGACCAAACAGCCACTTCACAAG
>NW_024583975.1:0-1549 GCF_018398535.1 Haplochromis burtoni
CACCGGTATCGGATAAAACCTAAACGATACCCATCCCTATGTGGGACACGTAAAAAATATAATAAACAACGAAACAGCGTAAGTTGTGAAAATGCCATTTAGGTCGTTTTCAGCATGATTACTTAACAGACTGCTTCAGGCTGGTCCTTTAAAGGAAAAGAGGTTAAATCTCATCATCGTACATCACCGAGGGAATTCTCAATGTCCACTGCAATTAATGCAATCTTTTTAATTTCCATTAGCTTCTGTCTGTTTGCGCGATACCTTAACAATGTTTTGTTTTAATTTCAATTTGTGTTCTGTTGCAGCATCTTTTCAATTTACATTTTAATACAGTTTTCTATTTGTTGCTTCAGTGCCCAATTTACTGTAAGTATGTCTTCTATTTTAATCTTTTATGTCCAGCACATTAATAAAATAACTTGTTCTATAATCCCACGGAGCACAGCGGTAAAGTCTCTCATCCCCGCATGGCCACATCTGGCAAAGCTAAAAAGCCTGCGTGCATCTTTTTATAAATATCTACTCACAGAAAGAACACAAATTTGCATAATGTTCTGTGTATCATCAAAGTCATTCATGCAAAAACATCCAAGTAATGCATTCAGCAGTCGATAGTTCTCAGTGGCTTGCCTGAATGCCTAAGGCTAAGGCATTGTGAGCCTTTTAACAGAGGCTTTATGAAGGAAAACGTTTTTAAAAAGGTGCCGTAAGCTGAAAGGCTGCAAGGTAAGAGAGTCACTTGGGTTCACACTTTTGAATCTCTCCATTTCTCTGGGTTTAGAGCGTCATCTGGCACTCTTACTTGAAACTGAGATTACTTGGCTAGAAAAGCAATCAGTCAAGGGAAAGCCATAAGATGGCTAATGATAGCCAATCAAATCTATGGGCTGGAATATCAATGCCCCCGAGCTGTCGTCAAAATGTGAACACTGGCATTAAGCAACTGGTTTCAGAAAACTGAATCTCTTCCCTCATGGAAATCGTCATAGTGGAATATCTAAACCGAGTGGAACAAACACCTGGTTCTTCCTGAAATAAAGCAACATAAGGACAACAGCTGACTTACCACATGTGAGTCCGCGTCTCTACCTCTGTGTTAGGTGAGGGTGCTGCCTTAAGCATGCAGGATACAAAATATACCCACCAACAATCAGTGAACACCCCACACTGTGACGTGGTGCATTCTCAAATCAGGCATCACTAGACCTGGAAGGATAAAGAGCTCTTAACGTCTGATGGGATGTGTTGGACTTTTCAGTTTCCAAATCAACCACCAAACAGCTGTTCCTGTGTGTGCAAAAGATAATACAACAAGTTGTACTCCGGGGGTGAAGGGTCAAAGGGCAAAGGTCAGACCTTTTCTTTGTACAACAGAGATTAGCAATGCTAATGTTAGCAGCCAGTGCAACAAAGGGCAAACAGCCGACGCAGCAAGAGCTGATTCTGTCAGCTTAACAGCACACTCAGGAGGTATTACATGAAAGATTATGATGTGATACAACGGGAGACTTAATAAAATGATTTCCTAAAAATGAATAAACAGTGA
>NW_024583975.1:2512-17365 GCF_018398535.1 Haplochromis burtoni
CAAGACTCAGTGCAATTTTTGTGTTTGTGCGATTATTTCATTGTATTCAGTTCAACATAACGAGCCTTAGAACAATAAGTACGAGTACATTTAAAATTAAATGAAACAAAATTATATACAGTCGGCTCGGATAAAGTGAGATATCCTTGATATCTCACTTTATCCGATAGAAGCAGTACAACACAGCTAAACTGTGCAACCAACCTCAAGTCACAAGGAGCACTTGGCACATGTTTCCATGACTCTTATCCTCCCTCAGTCCTTCTGTGTTTCTCTTACACTGTAAAATCCGTTAAGCAGAGAAAATCAAAATTGAAAAGCTTTTTTTGCTGCCACTGTCCTTCATTTGCCCCAACAGCAGCTGCATAATCCTCTATCTTGCCTTGCATGCCCGTTCAATCCGTAAATGTCTTCAACCTTTTTGAAATTCCCAAATTTGGGTAAGTCTGAAGGTAGTTTGGCCTCAAGACACTTCAGCAAGTTCTTTTTTAAGTTGTTTTTTTGCTTAGAATTTGCTGTCTGCAGCAAAATGAAAGCAGAACATTGGTTCAAATTAAGTGCTGTTGTTCTTGTGTTTCACATGTTTTTCAGATACAGGCTGAGTGAGCAGCTGTGCTTTGTTACTGATGCCAGTTGATAAGCCGTCACCCTCTAATCCCAAACACCGAGGCCCGTTTCTAACATCACTGACATAAAAGACAAAAAGTCCTCAGTTTCTCCAAAGTAGTCATTTTTTATTCATTATTTTCTTCTCAGAAACTTTAAAGATAACAACAGACGGATCGGAGTCTGTTTTCAGCAGGAGCAACTTCAGGTGATTCAGATGAAGCAAAACATCCGTGGCCTCGCTTCTATTTTTTTGCAGACTGGCACTTTCAGCCAGTGTTGGCAGCTCATGAGTAGCACGAGCCTGAGCTGTGAGGACTTGTTTGATACGTCAGAGCACAGAGCTGACGCTGAGCTGCAAAGTCCAGCAAAGTTGACTGTGCTAATGTCCCTTCATGCACCAGGATAAGTACAAGAATAATAACAATGTTTCTGTTGCTCTCGCTGCACTCAGCACATTGCATGAGAAACACATCTGTGAGTCTATGATTGTGTGATGTTCACGTACACCTGCTCCCAGACAGAGTCGGCCGTGTAATGTCAGCTTTGTAGCTTACGATAAAAAACAGTTCCTGATGCTGATGTTTGACAGGAATTCATTTGGACCAGACGCGCCGATGGGCTTATATGGTGAAGATTTTAGAGTTATGATACCTGTCTCAAACAGTACTACACAATTATTACTATTAATATATCTTCTATCACAGCGGTCCCCAACCCCCTGGCGACGGCCCGGTACCGGCCCGTGAGTCGTTTGGCGCCGGGCCGCGAGACTTGAGGCTCGGGTGTGACATTTATGGTTTTCAGGGTCTTTTCCTGTGTTGTAGTTGTGTGTCTCATTTTGAAAGAAATGTTTACACATGACCATAGTGACCAGAGAGCATTATGGGGCAGAGCGGAGGATGTTACTCAGTGTTGTAGGCGCATTTCAGGAGGACGCTGCTAATAAAGTTACACAGTGAATTCATGTTTATTATTATATTTACAAAATACCACCGTTTTTGTCTTGGTCGGATCATTTTATTTGTTGTATTTATCCGCAACACCTTAAAGGCCGGTCCGTGAAAATACTGCCTGGCATCAAACCGGTCCGTGGCTGGGGACAGGCGGGGGACCGCTGAGCTATCAGTTAAAATATTCAGGAGCTGCATTTTAGCAAATTATGTGGCATTTAGTAAGCGTCTGCCCTCTTTACCCATTTCTGTCATTACACGTTACACCAAATATCTCTGCTTAAAAACTCTTCAGATTAAGGCAAAGCTATTAGACATTTTGAAGTGGATGTAGGCAGACAACAACATCCAAATGTCCTGGATCACTCAGGCTCCTTCCATTAGCTCCACAGCTCTAAAGCAGCTCCGTTCTGTGTCCATACAGCAGATTCAAAAGGGCTGTGAAAGACTGAATAGTTGAATTCTCCAGGATGGAGAGTGTCTGATGGATGACAACCGGCATTGAGGCCGAAGCACTGAAATGCTGTGACCTTGGTGCTGAGGATGAAGGAGTGGAGTGAACAGAAGCGAGGAGGTGTGGTGTCAGCGGAGCACTCTACCCACTCTAATCCACACTGCGAGAGCATGACAGACACAGAGAAGCATGAGATCAAATTAACTACACTTTGGCTCTGTTGTTCTCTCGTCCTGTCTTGACGGTCTCTCGCAGACACACAAACACACACATGATGTGCATGCACATACACGGTGCACACATATGTAGAACATAACCCGTTTCCTCTTTTCTCTCCCAACTTTCCGCTTAATGCAGATTCACTCACACACAGACGCTCTAATGCAGTCAAAGCTAAGCGTGTGTGTGAAGGTGATCTGCTCTGATAATAATCAGCTGTTGACCAGATGGAAGAATCAGGAGGTCCAGATAAGGAAAAAGGTACACACTGTTTATTAAAGCTTTACTAGGGCAGATACATTATCAATGGGAGGCTTTCTTTCTGTTCAGATAAGCAGGTGTTAATCAAAGATAAGCAGCAGTACTGTTCTTTGCTGCAGACCACTGGGTGTGACAAAAGCTCTCTTGACCAAACAACATGACCTTCATGGCAGAGATGTGCTACGTGGGCCGTGTCTGTGTATTAGTCTAAGGGTTATGTTGGAAGAAGACCTCTTAATGCTTTAATGCTGTGCTTTATTAATATGTGCAGATTCCTGGAGGGGAATAAAGCCTTAAGTGAACATATGATATACACAGACCAACATTACAGGGCAAAGACTTCACAGCACTTGCAAAAATAGAATGTATTGACATTACAACATTATGTAATGTCATGTAATGTTAAGCAACAGAATTAGGAGCGTTCATAAACCACGTTCAACCCTCCCACATGTCTAAAAACTCTGTTCACATTAAATAACTGGACTTTCCTTTGAAATACTGGAAAATATCAGACATGCAGCTACGCAAAAGCATTAAGGCTGCAGGACGACTTTTAGCTGATCTATGCAAATCTGTACCAATGACGCATGTAAACATGTTGGGATTCACATGCCTGCAAACTCAGGAAGCTGGTATAGCGTGGTTAACGCTGTAGATGTTTGAACAGCCCTGCACATTCCCCGCTCGGTCACAGAGCTAGGAGTGAGGTCGTGCACGCCGTGACTGCGTGGATCACATGACATGAGCAACAGCGGCGAGAGCTCCATCTACGTCACCGCCGCAACCCCCCTGCAGCAGGAACACAGACCTGATGCATGAAAATATAATCAGGTATGTTTTGCAATAGGCTGACAAATGCAGGGTTATATCTGTACAGCTGCACTTTTGTCAGAAGTACTTGAAGCGTGCAGATGGAGAATGCAATAAAAATGTTATCATTTTATAAATGAATCCAAATGCTCTCACAGCTCGTACAAAGATGTAAAGGAATAAGAAGAATCCGTACCTGACAGTGTGATCTTCTGCCAGATGTGCATTCATGTTCAAAAGCAAAGAAAT
This sequence comes from Haplochromis burtoni, assembly GCF_018398535.1. NCBI lineage: Eukaryota > Metazoa > Chordata > Actinopteri > Cichliformes > Cichlidae > Haplochromis > Haplochromis burtoni. The sequence continues at coordinate 6,068 of NW_024583975.1, forward strand.
TAAAAAAAAATGTTTCCATAGATCCAGACAACAAAGACAACAAAGACAACAATAACAACAATAACAACGATGTGCGTCGACTGGAAGTGATACACGAGTTGGCAACTTTAGCGAGATACACAGGACGTCTGTATCCACAGTGTTACACACACACACACACACACACACACACACACACACACACACACACACACACACAGGTATAATTATCACATTACTCAGTCAGAGAGCACAATTACAAGCACAGCAGCAACATTAAGTCATTATTTCGCTGAGAAACATTGTTCAAAGATAGCGCCCACAGCAATTTAATGAGCGTTTATCAGCAGCTCTTGATACCAGGTGTCCACAGAGCAGATGTTCTGCTACTGCAGCAAACAACAGCAGATATGCCAAGTACATAACAAATACACACTTATAAGCATGAAATTGTGTTATGTTCTTGTGTTTGCAGCCCTGATGTTGTCAATCAGAGGGAGGTTATCTGCTTCAGCTGGCTTTTTTAACATTTCTACACAGTGGAGAAAAACATGGGCGACTACTGACTGCCAAAGGCTAATAAGCTGAATCTGGGCTTATCTTTAGGTGCAAACATAGCGCTTCATACGAACCCTAAAGGACCTCAGCCGACGGCGAAAAGATTGAAACTTTCCGCAAAAAAAATCTTCTCAAAAGTCATCACTCAACACGCTGTCAAACACAGATCTAAATAACAGGCGACGTGCATCGGTGCTCGTTGTCATACCGGTACGGACAGCAGCCTGAGCATCAGCAGCCTGAGCATCAGCAGCCTGAGCATCAGCAGCCTGAGCATCAGCAGCCTGAGCATCAGCAGCCTGAGCATCAGCAGCCTGAGCATCAGCAGCCGGGCAGTTGCTGCGAGATTGCATCAGTGTCCACTTGTTTCAACAGAGTAGATGAATGAAGAAAGATTTATAGGGTTGGAGAGATGAGCAGGAAGTAAAAATAAATAAAAAAGTTCATGCAAATAATGCAAAAAAGGATGTCGGGGAAAACAGACAGACGACTTACTGTAGAGAGAATATTTTACTTTACGCCTGCTTACGACAGAGCGACTCTGACGTTAACTGCAGAGCCAAGTTACATATCCAAACATTCAAACAGCATTTTGGTTTCCAGATTCAAAACTTCTTTTTCTCCTAAATCTAAGAGAAGAAAATCAATCAACTGAAAACTCAATAACAGCACGGCGTAAAGTTCACAGCGTGAACTCGAAAAGATTTAAATCATGGCTGCACTGCACTGTGTGCCATGTGTTAAATGACTCGCGCGACATTCAAATAATAATTAAACATTGCCAATCGCTGCCTTATTAAGCATCAGAGTGTACTAACACTGTCTGTGCTTCCATCGCTTCTGATACACCGGAGCTGTTTGTGGAGTGCCTGCTTTCAGAAAACTGTGGAAGCAGCAAGAGATTAAAAATTACTCATCCAAACAAGAACGAGCATAAACAAACAATAACGACACTCGCATCACCTGGTTGTCTGTTTTTGTCTCTGCGATATCCTGTTTCCTCAGTGGCATTGCAGTTTGTCTAGCCATTTCTATCACGGTCTTATGATATTAGTGGTGTGTGTGTGTGTGTGTGTGTGTGTGTGTGTTGTGTGTGTGTGTGTGTGTGTGTGTGTGTTGTGTGTGTGGTGTGTGTGTGGTGTGTGTGTGTGTTTCAGGGCAGTCCTCCAGGCACCGATGTTCTCAGGAAGCGCTGTGTGACATGCTGGAGACGAGTCTAGCATCTCGTAGATGGCAGAGTGCCCAGGGCGCAGCATCACCTCTCCAATTAGGACAGCAGGAAAGCTCCCTGCTACATCATCTACTACACACCACTGGAAGTTCCTGCTCCTGTGCAAAAATTATTATCTCTAAATTGTTGTAGAGTTAACACTGAAAACTTTGGCAGATTTGACTTTGTGGCAAGTTTGAGGTGGAGCTCAAACTGTTGTGACTCGTGTGGTTGACACGAGGACAATCGGACTACGCGTTAAATCGTGTCACAAACTTCAAAAACAGGCTAGAAATGACATATTTGGCCAAATATCCACGTAAATGTGGATACTGATAAGGAAGAGTGAATATTCTCAGGACAAAACCCTCCTCACATGGAGACCACCGAACACTTTGTTCAAAACGACTCCATGTCCAGACATTTGCGTCCTCACATCCACAGTGGAATGTCAAAAAAAGTTCAGGGCTACAGTAAAAGCAGGTTCGGTCTTAGTGAGAGGCAGAAAGTTTTCTAATGAGAGAGCCTGAGGGCTTTTAAAATTTGACTCATATTCCCTCTGATCACGCCTGATCAGAGCGCAAAAACTGAGCGGTGAGAGCGCGAAGGAGGAACGGCTGAGGCCAACTGCATTTCAGCACAACTGGATGAGGAAATAATGAGCTTAAACCTCACAGCAATCAGTGTTTATTACGCAGCATCATTGTCTTTGGGAAGCAAATGACTAAAACACTAATACGGACCCACGAAGAACTGTGAGGTGTTTGTAGCAGCAGCATAGAAGGAATTCTTAGAGGTGCCAGCTGTCCATGATCAGCATTTTTAATGTACAGCGCTATGAAGACGCATTTTCCCCCGTCATAAGTTTTTGGGCGTATTTGCCACGATTACATGTTTCAGACCATCGAACAAATATCGTTCAACTAAAGACAAAAAATGAAGTTTTTAAATGACGACTTCACTGCTGCCTGACCAGTGTGCAAAAGTCATTTCCTCCCTTTTAAAATCATGAATTAACTGTTATTATAAAACTGAGTTCCAATTGGCTGGATCTGATTACTGTTAGACATGATGAATCAAGACATTACGTGTCTGACAAAGTGAAGGAGGAAAGATCTCGAAAAAGCAACACATCGTGCCACTAACTAAAAACAACTATCAGCATCATCTATCAGTCTGGAGTGGGTTACAAAGCCACATCTAAGGCTTTGGGACTCCATCAAACCACAGTGGGAGCCATTATCCACAATGGAGAGAAAGCCTCTGGAGGGACAGCGGTGAACCTTCACAGGAAGGGAAAATTACTCCAAGAGCACATCAATGACGGATCCAGGAGGCCAAAATAGAGCCAAGAACAAAAGAACTGCAGGCATCACCTTGCCTCAGTTAAGATCAGTCTTAAAGAAAGGTGGGAAAAAATGAGCCAAATGGCATCCACAGGAGAGTTCCAAGGCAAAAAGCACACCGATGACTGAAAAGGATACTTCACTCATTTCAGTTCACATGATCTCAGAATGGTAGCGTGGACACTGATGATAGTAGTGTGATGTTTGCTTTCTGTTTCAGGACCTGAAAGTTCCCGTAACTGATGAAACCATGAGTGTATTTTATACCAGGAGAATGAGCAGCGATCAGTTCATACCCTGAAAATTCGAAGGCACTCAGGTACTGCAGCGTGACAAAGTTTGGAAACACCTGAAAATCCACCTCTAAATGGCTAAAAAAGAAAAAATAACAACCAATGAAAACTTTGGAAAGGCCCAGTCAGAGTCAGACTTTCATGCTTGAAAAACCTCCAGTGTGGCTGAATTAAAACAAGTCTACAAAGAAGAGTGGGCCAAAATGTTTCCACAGTGATGCAAAAGACTCACTGCCAGTTATCACAAACACCACTGCTGTTGTTGCTGCCAAGGGTGGCAAAACCAGTTATCAGGTTTAGGGGGGATTACTTACACAGAGCCAGGTAGACTCGGGTTGCTTTTTCCCTTAAGTCATTCAGAAATGCATTCATTAATACATAAATCATAATTTTGAAACTTTTTATTTGGGATATCTTTGTTTCATATTCAAATTTGCAAAAAAATAAGAAATCGAGTACAGAAAAATAATTTTCCAGCTAACTGTATTTGTGAGTCTGGTGTGTTTATATCTGTATAATCAGTTTGACTCAGACGAGCCACTAAAACAAATCTTTCTTTCCAGAAATCTCAGACAGACAGATGAGAGCGCAAAACGGATAGACACCGACAAGGAAGCCAGCTAATTATCAGTTATTGGCTGATCAGGATACACAGCATAGAGCGTATCAGGAGCTAGCACCATGACGGAAAACTGAGAAGGAAAAAGATGATAAAGAAAAGTGGTTTCAGTTCTTTCTTGAGTATAAATCAGATCAAACAACATTTACACGAGTGGTAATTTTATATTTCATTCTTTGTAATTCATAGAGCACCGTCTCATTTACCTAACTTACATGGTACTGCCTCCATCTTCAGTTAGCATCTACCTGGACTGATAGATGGAGGTCGTCACTGAAAATAACACACACACAGACACACAATCTGGTACCCACACACCCTCACAGATGTACAACACCCCCTGAGATTGTCCTTCTCTCTCTCACACTCACTCACACACACACACACACACACACACACACACACACACACACACACACACACACACAACACACTCAGACACACTAACAGATGGGTAGATGTCCGAACCTCTCTTTAGGCACACACACCTGTCAGGTTATGTAGTGGAGACGGGTGTGATGGATGCTATCTGTTTGTCAGGTCTTCTCCGTAGTGTTGGTCTAATGAGGCGACACCCTGTCCTGACTGACACAACCAGGTCAACAGGGTCAGAGACAACTCTGTGAATTACTAACCCACATCCATAAATAACAGCAGGGTATCAGGACAGACCAGAGGGGTTTCTCTTCTGTTAGCAAAGCCCTGCAGGGCATCAGGTAGTTCAATTAAAACGTGCATTCTGATTTAAACTCGATCCAAGTTTCAGAAAACGTCTCTAAAAGAAGACTGATGGAGCTGCTCCATGGGCAGAATCAAACCAGCTGACAAGCTGCTGTAAACTTTACACTGAGGCACAGCTATGGGCAGACATGTTGGTTTAGGGGTAGGCAACTCCAGGCCTCGAGTGCCGGTGTCCTGGAGGTTTTAGATGTGTCCATGATCCATCACAGCTGATTTAAGGCTAAATGACTCCTCAACATTCTTGAAGTTCTCCAGAGGCCTGGTAATGAACTAATCATTTGATTCAGGTGTGTTACCCAGGGTGCGATTTAAAACCTGCAGGACACCGGCACTCGAAGCCTGGAGTTGCCTACCCCTGGTTTAGAAGAACCAATCTCTCTCGGAAGATAATTCCAGTGGATGCCGCGTGAGACGAGTTGATAGCAGGCTAATGCGTGCGTACAACTGGAGTATAAAAGAGCTACAAAAACATTTTTTGCCTGTTGCAGCTGAAAAGTTTTACATGGGTGTGAAATAATCAGAAAAAATCAGGTCCTGAGTGGTGAACCAATCCTTTTTTTCCCAGAGTATGAAAAAACTTCACACTGTCGCAGACAATGTGCCAATATTGTAAATGGAATCATCTGAAGCCATATGAATGCACGATTATTCCCGACAGTGCCACCAGGCTCCATATCACAGCACTGATCTGAAAGAGCCACATTATCAAAGACTTTCTTATGTGCACATGTGACCCATGAAAAAGCCTGTTGCACCAGTACTGTTCCTGCTAGGTTTATGTGTTACATGGTACAAATCTAATAAGCCCATAAACTTTGAAAAATGCTAGCTGCATGATTGGGAACAAACCGCCCCTGAGGGATGAACCGTCGCCTGGTCCATGAGACCAATGGAAGAGTCGCCAATGTTCTGGTTTTATTACCAACCAAAAACCTACTGCTCCTGTTGCAAATGCAATATATAAAAATAAATGAATAAAGCCTTATCAAATCCAAAACTAATTATAACACTTATCTCTCGTCTCAAAAATGTTTTCTCATTGCTACTTTCCTTTGAGCTTCCGGGAACAAAAATTATCACTGCAAATACCCCCCCTCGTTTTATTTGCATTTTTATCTATCCTGTTGGAGTAATCCAGTATGCCTGGCTGCTAATAAAACACCTCTCACCTAGCTGACTTCATTTGACTTGCTAATAAAACTCAGCTGTTATCGGGGCTTTAATTAAAATACATCACTTTGAAAGTGAGCAAAACACTTTTTTCCTGTTGCAGGATATGTAAATTCAATTTAGGCCGCACATAATCTCGGTCAATGTTTGTTACACCTGATTTGTGCCACCGCAGTGATGCAGATGTGCGTGAGCAGCGGTTTCCATTTAATGCACTGCTCTGTGAGTGTGTTACTGTTGTGGTATGTTGGGCAGAGCCTGAAACTGCAAGTTATTTGTTCAGCACATCATGTGAAGCACCTTTAATACTGAACGACACACAGAGTCCGTCGTTGGACGGTGTCTGCTCGTTCAGCTTGTGTGCCCTTATAGATGAATAAAAACGAACATAGGAAAATAAAGACAGTACACAGTAGAATTAGTCTTGAGACCACACAGTTTTTATCTGAAAAAAGATACTTTCTTAATATGATAATGAAAACAAGTTGAGGGTTTACACCAGAGAACAGTGAACAGAAGTCATTTACTGCAGGAGGAATAGGGCTGCCAACTTTTACCTGCAATAATTCAGTTGCACTGCTCTTGAACGGGCATCCAGATGAATCTCATGCACAGGCTAACATTGAGCCCACCCATACATGTGTCTACAGTCATGGCAAATAAATAAAGTATGCATTCTTTCAAATCCAGGATTTCACATATCAGTACATTAGAAAAACAAACAGAAAATTGGTCTGTAGCAGGTTTTACAGTTAGGTCACTGCAACAACATAAGACATACTAGACTGTGCTATTATTATCAGTTTTATTATTATTATTGTTTATGCCAAAATATAGAATTAGTGTCTGTTTCTATAGCAATTAGGATGTTAAGTAGCAGCCAACTGCTGTTAACAGAACGTGCTTGCTAATGATTATCTGATCCTGAGCAAGTGTGAGCACCTTTTTCTAAAACAGACGTTTTGGCAGTTTGGTGGTCCGGAGCGTTCTGGCTGTGTGTTAACACAATGCAGTGATCTCACATGAGCAATTGTTGCTGCCCAACAGCCTGGGAAGGATTGCAAGTCAATTTCCAACCAATTTCCAGTCCATCATTCTACAGTCAGAAAGATTATTCACAGGTGGAAAACAGTTCCCAGTCTTCTCAGGAGTGAACATCATAACAATTCCCCCCCCTAGGACAGAACATGCAACGCTCAGAGAAACTGCAAAAGAAAAAGAGCTGCAGACTGAGACTCTACAGGTCTCAGTTAGCATGTAAAAAGTAAAAGTTCATGACAGTACAACTAGAAAAAGCCTAAATGTGCATGGCTTGTGTGGAAGGGTTGTCAGGAGAAGTCTCCTTTAGTTCTAAAAAGAACGAGGCAGCGTGGTGAACGCTTGTAAAATTCCACCTAAACAAACCACAAGACCTCTGGAACAATGTCCTTTGGACAAACACTGATAAAGTGGCAAAGCGAAGATATATGGCCATGATGTACGGAGCCAAGTTGGAGGAAAACTAAACACAGCATATTAGCACAAACACTTCACACCAACTGTCAAACACAGCGGTGGTGGAAGGGTGATGATTTGGCAGCCATACAGGACCTGGGCACTTTGCAGAGTTGACGCTGAACTCCTCTGCACACCAAAATGGGCCGAGCTTCAGCCGTCAGGCGACAGGTCAGTGAAACCAAGCACAGCATCAAATCTACAACAGATTGGCTGAAAGAGAAAATAATCAAGGAGCTGCAATGACCTAGTCAAAGTCCAAACTTCAAACTTATTAAAATGCTGTGCCAGACCTTAAAACTAGCGATTTATAAATGAATACCTGCAAACTTCAATAAACTAAAGCAACTTTGTAAAGGAAAGTGGCCCAAAACGCATCCACAACAATGTGAGAGACTGTTGAAGTCATACAGAATACTTTACTCTAAGGAAATTATGTGGTTACAGTTGCTCCAACAGACTGAACTCAATTCAATTCGATTCACTTCAATTTTATTTTATTTACATAGCGCCAAATCACAACAACAGTCACCTCAAGGCGCTTTAAGGTAGACCCTGCAATAATACATACAGAGAAAACCCAGCAATCATAAGACCCCCTATGAGCAGCACTTTGGCGACAGTGGGAAGGAAAAACTCCCTTTTAACAGGAAGAAACCTCCAGCAGAACCAGGCTCAGGGAGGGGCGGGGCCATCTGCTGTGACCAGTTGGGGTAAATAATACAATATTTTACAAAGTTACAAAATATAAGAAATAGCTTTATCCAGAATACTACAGAGATTAAATAGATATGATTGAAATTTTACTCTAAACTGTAAAACAACTTATCGCTGCTTAAGGTGGTTCTATAAGCTGCTTAAGCTGCTTAAGGTGGTTCTATAAGCTCAACTTTCCCATACTGCTTCTGTATTTAGCCTTAGTTTTCAAATGTTGTTCATTTGGGTTTTTATTGAAATTATTTTAAGACACACTAAGGACCACATGATTCATCATTGTGTCCTGATACATAAAACACTGGTACCTTTACCTTGACTATATGTGTGGCTAGTTAAAAAAATAAAATAAAACCAAAGGTTTGATGTCACTTTAAAAAACTATTCAAGCTTACTCCTGATATCAAACACAACCTCAGCCCTGATTAGTCTCTTTCTTTGAGATAACCACCACAGTGATTCAGTTGTTGGACAGCTGATAATAACTAAAGATAGCATCCACAGCGACTTCACATCAAGTGACAAATCTGCATATAGTTCAGAAAGAGCTGCACAGTATGAGCTGGATATGGAGCAGAGACATAAGACGGAGATTAGAAGAGCTTTGGACACAGACAGTGTACAACAAGCTGACGCTACACAGGCTTACTAGTACACTAAGTCTGACCTGTGTCTAACTGCTGTGACAGGATAACAGCTTTTGGCTAAAATACAAGGACCGCTCATCCAAATAATTTAAATTCAACAGTGCACTTCCTCGAGGGAACAGAAATATACACCCACCCAGCTCTACAGCAGACCTGATGAACAGATGCTAAAAACAACAAAGACACACACACACACACTTCATTTATTAGAGAGACAACAGTGCATCAGTCTCATTAACTGTGGCCTTCATCAATAACTTCATTAAAACCTTTGTCAGCAAAAGCTGAGCTGTTGAACTGTATGAAACTATGAGTATATGTTAAAGTTGTACTTGAATTAATATTAGTATGTTAACACGAGCAATTTCATCAAGTACAACACGACCATAACTTTGAGGTGGAAATTCAAAACTAAGTCAAATATTCAGCTTCCTTCACTTTTTATTTTGATGCGCTGAACCCACAGGTGTGTCTCGTGTCTAATTTTTATCTATTAATTCATTGAAATTGTTACATTCTAAAATCAAGTTAGCAGTATTGTTTCAAAGAACTGCGGCTGCATCTGGCAGCTATGATCTGAATTTATGAGGCAACAGAGGACAGAGTAGCAGTTCATTTTATCACATTAGAGACGGTGATTCGTGAACACTTCAACAATTCCTATCATGCTTCCACTGTCTTGAGTGATAATGCTTTTAGGGAAGACCACAGGGTCAACGCTAGTTATCAAGAGCCCCGCCTCTTCTGTTTATAGTGAGGTAAGGTAACAAACAGAATGTTAAACAGCAGCTGTTGCTAACTTTCAAACGCGCTTTCTTCACACAAACGTAAGCTGTAAGTACAACGTTAAATGTGCTAACATGACGCAGGTGTGCTTTACCCGTTTCAGCCAACAGAGGAGGATGTTGTTCAGCTTTTATGGTGTTCCACTTTCAGTGACCTCACAGTAGCTCAGTAATTACACTTCATTAGATATTCTTGACTTGTTTAAATCAAGTTTTTTTAATCCAGCCCCAGAATTCTCTTCTTTCACATACTCAGAGTTACTGTCTACACCAATCTGACACTTAGCCTGAGGTCACATGTGTCTTTGAATATATTCAGACCCCTTACTTCTCTATCTGGCTTCAAACTCCTGCATTATAAGGCCAGGACTGCTAATGTGGCACCCTGGGGCAGGTACTGAAGACTTTGCAAAGTAATAACTCTGAGTGAGCACAGGCAGAGACTATGACAAAGACTCAAGAACACATTTTAACCACAAATATATGAAGTTTCACCTCTATGAACGATTATGCAGAGGGCATCAAAATGGGCAGAGTAACAATGCTGATGCAGACGAAAAACAGATTCTGTTTTCTGCTGACTTTTCATCCTGATATCACTGCATCATCAATGGATTAAGGAGACAAAGAGCTACTGTACAGGATGCAAACACACACACACACACACACACAGACAGACACACCTTACACATCTAGTACAAAAACAATAAATAATAATGAAGGTGACCTGACGAGAAAATCCAGGCTGTGTCGTTGTGTTTGTTATCTCTTAGCTTGGCTTCACTTCTAAAGTCTGAGCACTCCTGGTGAGATAGTCTGAAGAAACTTCCAGACTGTGCTACAGTTTGTGCATAAAGCCAAAAACAGCACTTCCTTTTTCACATGCCATGATGTAGTTACTGGCACTCTTTGGTTGTTTATAAGAAAGCCGGAGTGAAAAAAAGTGTGGGCATAAAACTTGCACAACAAGCTCATCCTTGAAAGAAGCGAGCTTACTCATCTGACTGACATTTCTCTTTGTTGTGCCATTCTGGCAACAACTTTATACAATTACCTGTTTTCACGTATACAATACAAAAGCAGGAGGCACTGTTACCGGGCAACAATGGCTTTACACCTACCCTTTGAGGAGAAAACAATTACAAATTTTTACTATTAACCACATCTTAGTGACAGAAACACAAAAAGGAACTCCCAGTCACCAGTTTCAAACCTATTTGGAGACGCCTAACTGTGATTCTCATAAGCAGTGGTACTTTCCTTAATTCAGTAATCACATGACAGGTGATGCGCTTGTAGGAGGAAGTTCGTTGGGCATCTTTCTTTGCCTTTAGACAATAATTCTGATGGCAAAAGAACCAAACGGGACAGGCGCAAGAAAAAAAAAGGAGGGGGTTCTGGTAATAATGCCGGGAGCAGAGTTTTGAACCAGTTGAAGCTTATGGAGGGATTTTTGGGGGAGACCATGCAAGAGAGAATTACAATAGTCAATGCGGGAGGTAACGAGACTATTAAACAAGAATGGACGCAGACTGGGTGGAAAGAGAAGGACGTAATCGGTTAATGTTGCATAGATGGAAATAGGCAGAACAGGTGAGATCACTGATGTGAGATTTATAGGACAGTGAACTGTCTAGGATGACACCAAGGCTCTTAACCTGAGGAGAAGGGAAAACTGTGGAGTTATCAACAGTGAGAGTGAAATGATTTGCCTTCAGTGGGCTGGATTTAGTGCCGACAAG
>NW_024583975.1:17385-32096 GCF_018398535.1 Haplochromis burtoni
AAAAAAAAAGGAGGGGGTTCTGGTAATAATGCCGGGAGCAGAGTTTTGAACCAGTTGAAGCTTATGGAGGGATTTTTGGGGGAGACCATGCAAGAGAGAATTACAATAGTCAATGCGGGAGGTAACGAGACTATTAAACAAGAATGGACGCAGACTGGGTGGAAAGAGAAGGACGTAATCGGTTAATGTTGCATAGATGGAAATAGGCAGAACAGGTGAGATCACTGATGTGAGATTTATAGGACAGTGAACTGTCTAGGATGACACCAAGGCTCTTAACCTGAGGAGAAGGGAAAACTGTGGAGTTATCAACAGTGAGAGTGAAATGATTTGCCTTCAGTGGGCTGGATTTAGTGCCGACAAGAAGGAGTTCAGTTTTATCCTCATTGAGCTTAAGAAAATTAGGATTTTAATTCGGATAAACATTCTATAAGAGAAGGTGGGAGGGAGGAATCAGGCCAGCGGGAGAGATTTAACTGGGTGTCATCAGCAAAACAGTGAAAGGAAAGATGAAATTTATGGAAAATGGTACCAAGAGGGAGGATGTATGTTATGAAGAGAAGAGGGCCTAAGACTGTACGTTGGGGTACACCAGAAGTGACCGGGAATAGACGAGAGCGGAATGATTTGAGTTTAAAAAACTGGAAGCGGTCAAGGAGATATGATTGGAACCAGGCTGGGGGTGTGTCGGAGACGCCAAGAGAGGAAAGTCTGTTTAGAAGGAGAGATCGTGTCGAAGGCTGAACTCAGATCCAAAAGGACAGGAATGCTGAGAAGACCAGAGTCAGCTCTGAGTAAAACATCATTAGTGAACCATAGCCTAAATGGCACAGTGGTCTACAGATCTTCACGGGTGGAGATATGCACATTATGCACAAGGATGTGAAATCCAGAAGAAAAACCAAACCCATCTCCTGTGCACGATATCAAATCTCAGCATCCAGCTTCAATGGCAGCGTGCTAACACACGAAGCAGCTGTCGAGTGCTCTTTCACCAGCTGTTTTCAGCTTTGTGATAAGAACTAAATACTGAAAGGAGATCATTGATAAGTCTTCACTGTCAGGATATCCATATATACATGTAGATGGAAAGTTTCATATTATATAGGCAATTAAGTGACAGTGCTTCCTATGTGATGCTGAGGAGTAATGCAAAAAGTAATGTAATGAGCAATTCATAAATTACTTTCTATAAAGCGTAAAAAGGTAAGTAATACACTGGACTATGTAATATTGTAATAAGAGCAATGTTAAAAAAGAAACATTTCACTATAACTTAATGTATTTAGGAACGCAACAACAATGTGTTGGTATAGCCAACAGAAAAGAAAGAAAAAAACTTTCAGCGCTGCAAAATTTTTATCTTTTTTTAACTGTGGGAGAATGACACTCACAGGAGACATGCAGTTCTCTGTTTGGCCTCAGTCAGTCAGGTTATGTTCTGCTCGAGTGTGCTTTGAGGCAGTGGAAATGAGGTTAGTAGGCAGATGACAGAAGTTGGCATTAAAGCAAGTGGATCAGAGATGACCTCAGCATGGACTCTGGCAGTCTCAGATATCTGTTCATAAAAGTAGAAGTTAAGGAAAAGAAGTGGGAGCCCTTGAAACTGCAACAGAAGGATCGACAGGAGGAGGAGAGGGGAGAGTAGAAGAAGAGTGGAGGAAGGTGTGAGAAATAAAGAGCAGTCAGGACTTCTGAGCGAGGAGCTAAGAAATGAAGGAGCCACAAAAATAGCTCCGTATTTGTAAACCACGCCGACATGCATCATGGTTAGAAGTAACTATTTTACATAGAGATGACCCTGATCTGTTGGAAAGACTTTGCACAAGAAACGTGGAGGGAAGAGCAGGCAGCTGGGGAGAAGAGCCGTTCTGATCTATTCTTGTCCCGACCCCACCATCCCCCATCGCAACTGGACCTCAGAGCTGCCCTTAAGAGAGAGCGAGGGGCTTAATGTGAAAGAGTGTTCATGATGTGTTTTAGCTGATAGTGTGATTAAAAAATAAAGATCGCTTTAAATCAATCGCTCTGTTTCCTCTGATTAACAGTTTACGCCTCAGTGGCTTGCAGGCAGAATTGTTGTTCACTGCTACACGTTCACAAACAGCCTATATGGAAATCAGACGATCCTCCTCCACTTACAATAAACTATTTTATTCACCACAAAAACTGTTTGGCGTAGGCTGAAATAATATAAACAGAGGGGGGAGGGGGGCTGCTGATGAGTAATAGATCAGTTCTTTGTAAAGGCAAGAGAAGCACAGTCTAACATAAAGATGATCATTACTCTCCTGTCTAAACACACACACACTCAGTCTGTAGTTCCTCAATCAAAACTCATTTAGAGGGATTTGCCTCTGACAGCCTAACAAACAGACATGCTTTCTGCTCGTCTTTACAAAGAAATATTCTCCCTGTTTCATATCCATCAACCTAAAATCAGTTATCGTGATTTATGTCTTTAATAACACGTTGTGCTCTGCATGATCAGACTATTACAAGATTCCATTATTCAGTTTTACTTCGTTGTCTAATAAAACAAAAAAGAAAAACTGCACTAAGATTGAATTTCTGTCAGAATATTTGGCTCGAGCGTCTGTAAAAAACACAATTACCTATAAAAGACAGCAGCCTATAAAAAGAGACCCTGTAAATAATCTTGGTTGGGTTCCCCGTCTTGGCATCACACACACACACAATTCAGAGGAGACACTGATATTGGTGCGCTTAATCTTAGCTCACATCATCTGCTCTCACTCTGTACCAATACGTCATCCACAGCCTCCTAAGAAACACATTCACATGCTTGTGTTTCCATCACATTTCTTATACTTCGTGCACACGCACTGTAAGGAGAGATATCCTGTAATTCACAGGGTGGGATGGGCCGACATTCTGCAGACCTGCTGCCTGTGCACCTTAAATCAAATCTTTACCTCGCTGTACTCTATAATTCATGTTATGAAGACATATTTGTCACAATGCCACCATGTAACCCGGCTTATTTCCACACAAACTGACTAATGGCTGTTTTAGACGTCTGCGGTAGCGTCTACGACGTAACCTACGTTTAGTGGTCGACGTTGTTGCCGACATTTATACTTGTGCTGGTGCATATTCACCTTATGGTTGAGTCCTGGTGCTTTACATGCAGTGCCAGCAAATGGAAACAAATAAAGTACCTTGTTCATCCCTTCACATCAATTTGGACAATTTCAGTGATCTCACTCCAGAATTTTGCTTTTATATTAGTTTCCATTTTTTTACATTGAGACAGTGATTATTGATAAATTAAAAACTAGTTGCAGGCTGCATGAACATGACATGTAGTTACATTTCGAGGGAGGTGCACTTCAGGTTATGCCATAAGGTTAAAGAAGGGTTTGCAATTATAGTGGATGGTCTCTGTTTGGCTTTGCACTTCTTACACATTCTTTAACGTGATATTTTAATGATATTTCAAGCTTTACTGTGTTTAGTGTGTTTGCGTATTCGTCACATTGGAAACTGAAAAGAAGAATTCAATATACAGAGGACAAGTCAGAATATAAAAAGTAGCTCTCATAGGTAAGGTGTTTTGAGAACAGCAATCTTGCAATGTTAGCTTTTCCACTAGCTCCCTCTTTTGGAAAGAAGCAGGAGTTCTCGCCTAAAACTGCTGACACAGGGAAGCATTGAATGTTGGATGCGTCACTTGCTGTAACTGTAAATGATCATGACAGTGATTGCATGGTAAGCTGCGGTTACCTGAAAGGCGATGCTGCTTGGTGCTTACTCTGTTGGTGTTTTGCACAGTGCAACAAAGGTGGAGCATGGCAAACATGGTGAGAATCATGACCACACTCTGAAGCAGCAGGGTCAGCTCAAACTGCTTCCCTATCCTGCAAGAACAAGACCAAGGCAACCAAAATCAATCAGGACTTTAGATACAGAGCTCTTATAGATCAGCATGTAGTCCGGTAGGATCAGCTGTATTTAAATACAGAGCCTCAAGGCCGACATGACAGGTTAGCACCTTTACAAGGAATAAAACAGAAAAGCAAAAGGATAAAAATTCTGAGTAAAGAACAAATACTTTCTTACCAGAAAAATATACGCAAGATGTTAGCTATGAGCAGCACCAGACAGACTCTGGTGGAGAATCCCTCAGTGTTGCTGCTTTTCTGGATCTCCTGATATTGCGGCACATAAGGCAGGGCTCCCCCAAACACCATTACGAATGATGCCAGCCAGGAGAGCAGCGTCCACGAGCCCTCCATGTCCTCCTCCTGGAGAACCACCTCGGCATCCATCACAGCAAGGGAATATTACGAGTGTTCAGGAGGTGGATGAGTAGCAGTAGGAGATCTGACAGACAGCAGGCCACTGTCAGAGAGTCAAAGTAATGGGAGGTCAGCAGCGTTATCATTAATGGGCATTATGAGGCGCCCAGAGTCACTAACCAGAGATTAACATTGCCCGAGCGCAATTAAATGCCTCATTCTTATATCTCACATCACAATTTTCATTTTTATTTCCAGCACAAAATCTGTTACAGGAAAGTAGCCCATGCATGATGACCAAAATAACCAAACTTACATAAAACATGAAGCAATATACCTTCATATTAGAGCCAAAATGATCTCAGTCAGCTGATTCTGGCCTATCAATGCACACATACAAGGCAGGCATAATACTGCTTTTAAGCTTCTTTATGCAGAACATAATGTTGAAGTAGACAACTATGTCATTGTTGCATAGTCTGTTACAGTTTCACATATTTGCTGGTTGATTAGTCAAAAACAGCTGTTAAATGTTTATCTTTTTATATTTTTTTAAAGTACAAAAGGCTCATTATTGTCCAAATACAACTTCTAAATGTTGGCAGTTATCTTATTTTTCTAATCGTTTTACATCCATTTCCATCAATCAAAATCATTCAATAACACATCTTAGGCAAGCTCTGCTGTTACAGGCAGGCGTAGTAGTGATTCCAAACAGATGTGCAGCAAAGAAAAGGTTCATTTTTATTCAGGTTTCCCAACAGTTAGAATAAATGGACCCATGACTGTGTGAAAATAGTATACTGTACTTTAATTCATTACATAAATATATAGAGGACAGACAAGTAACAAGCAAACTACTTTTCTATTATTTAAACTTCTTGTCTTTTATAGTGGCCACATATCAGAACAGGGATCACAAGTGGGAGTCAAAGGTCTGGGAATGTACAGCAACAGAGGACGTGGACTGCCAGGAGAGGTTAAACAGTCACCGGCTGGTGAAGCTAGGGGCGTTACTAAGGTGACCAGTATGGGATCTACCACACTGTTTAAATAACAAGTCAAAATGCATATCTGCACCAGCTGCATACACCAGCTTTTCTTTTTTCTTCTTAGCTTAAATGTTCAGTTAAACATATTCT
Source organism: Haplochromis burtoni (assembly GCF_018398535.1). Lineage (NCBI taxonomy): Eukaryota > Metazoa > Chordata > Actinopteri > Cichliformes > Cichlidae > Haplochromis > Haplochromis burtoni. The sequence continues at coordinate 22,790 of NW_024583975.1, forward strand.
ATTACCAGGCTGTCTTCATAACAAAGGTCCTGTAATTCAAAATGTTTTCTTAAATTAAATCTTCAAATTAATATTATTATTAGCAAGCAAAGTGACTACTGTGACTACTTGGCATGATACTTTAAGATAAGATAAGATAAGTTAAGATAACCTTTATTAGTCCCACACATGGGAAATTTGTTTTGTCACAGCAGGAAGTGAATTTTATTTTACTTTATTACAAATGGTCACAGTAGTTCTCTTTTCCCTCCAAACAGTGTTACAATATGTTTCAGTAAATTTGATTTCATACAGTTCCCTAAAACTCCAGTTCCCTATATTGTTGTTCTTCAGTAGAAACAAAACAAAAACAAACGTATTTTGTGTACACAAAACCCTGACCTACACATGCTGAACAACAGTGAGCAGTGGCGTCATGCTTGTGGGTACTGTTGTGTTCCTGTTCAGTAATGACTGTGTAATATTTTCATTATCAAACCTTGAAACGCGCTAGAATGAATGTGCTCTTTTGATTGGTCACAAGGCTCAGCTGACGAATCAGTCAAACCTGGAAATCCAGTCAGCACTGGGTCAACACACTTTTGTCGTGATAACACAAAACCCTCACCAACAGCTTCTCTTCTTGTAAGACTGCTGCTGTTAACCGTTTCTCCTCAACGTAACAGCAGATGCATTGAGTGGAATCTCCTGTGTACAGCCTGATTAACATCAGAGGGCATTTATTTGTAATAAGGACATAACGGCTGTAAAAACACCAACATTGCAGAAAGCATTTTAAAGGTGTGATGATTAACAATGCAAAGTGAATGAAAACCTGCAGCAGACCTTTAACACATTCCATAAAAAGGTTTCTACGTGTTTTCCAAAGTTAAATATTATTCAGGACATTTCAATCCAAGGCGTCTCCAGCTACTTCCCTCCGCCTGCTGTAGAAGTTAACCATCACACGAGAGCAGCCCAAATGTGATGGACTACATCTGATAACACAACGAGCTTTGTTACGTAAGCAAAGCATAGCTTCTTTGGGTTGGGCTAACATGCCTGAACTTCCAGACATCAATTTTAGGCTACTGTGCCAGCCTCAGAGTAACAAGACACAGAGGCCCAGCATTCACAGCGAGTGGTTACATTGTTATAAACAGATGAAGGTTTCGTATAAGCCTGTGCAAATAAGAACTTTTAAAGGCAAAAATTAAATCACTTGAGAAAGTCTACCGTTTTCTATAATAGTAGCGCGAGCTCACAACGCGCACGGTGCGCAATTGGGCTGATTCTGTATCGCCCCTTATAAGGATTTTATACCCTAGTAAGTTCCCTAATTTAAGAGTTAACTTAAAACTTCAAGCTTTACTTACCAAGCCTCGTCATTCACTTTCCGCCCGTTTGTAACATAAACAAAACCCGCACACGAATTCTTCGGCGTCATAGAACCAAGTCCGCCAGAGCTTATATTATATTTTTACATGCTGTGGAGCCATTTTTGGGAGCATTTCAAGTTGCTATACATCAATACAACCATTATAGCCCAAATTTTAATAATATGTCTGCATTAAGTGCATAGTAATTACATACATTGCAAAAAAGTGCAATAAACTACAAAAAAATGTAAAATCGTTTTTTAACATATATTTCTAGTTAGAGAAATTTAAGAGGCTTATCCCTCAAAACTGTAAATACAAAAAAGTTGCACAAAATAGTTTCCCACCACAGGAAATTTATTTTGAGTGTCTTCATAGTTTTATTTTTGAAATACACCAATTTTTATATACTGCAGGAAAAACAAAAATAAATATTATAATGCAAATTTGCAAAAAAGCAGCATATGCATCAAAATAAACTATTTCCAGCAGTGCAATATGAGTCCTAAGCATCCCAGAAACGACACAGAAAGTCATAAAGTCAAACGATAACTTTTAAAAACACAAGTATAAGCTCATAAGGCCCTGATTAGGGATGGGTTTCGTTTAGGTTTTATCCGATACTGGTGCCAAACCGGTACTTTTGAATCCGTGCCGGTACTTAAACAGTGCTCGAACCGGTGCTTAAAGAATGCAAAATGGTCTCAAAAAAGGTTTTATCCGATACCGGTGCCAAACCGGTACTTTTGAAACGGTGCCGGTGCTCAAACGGTGCTCGAACCGGTGCTTAAAGAATGGAGAACACAAAATTGGTCCAAAAACCTCTCATGTTCAGCTGTTTTTTGTAAAAAGATAACAATGTTAGCCTTTTCTGCAGCTATGGGGCATATATGGTATCACTCTTGGCTGGAAGCAGTGCTTAAACAATGGAAAAAACACAAACTTTGTCCAAAACCTCTCATGTTTAACTGTTTTCCACTTTTTCTTTGGTCATTTTAGCCTTTTTGGCCAGGGTGAAGGGAGTATCTGCCATCAAACAAGAAGACAGCCGCATGTAGCTATGATGATGTTTGCTAGTTCACCTTACGTGCATTAATGTAATAACGTGGTTAGCCTACTCAACGTAAATTACACACGAACAACATTAAGCTACTCACGCAGAGAAGAACGGCTGCTGCTGCCATCATCCTCATCATTTCTGCTACACTGGCAGGGCTAGGGGCCAGGACTCTCCTCTTCGGGTTTTTGGGGGATGTTGCTAACTCCGGGTCTGATAGGACGCTCCAGCCACAATATTCTGAATTAGTCGGCCAGGGCCTGCACCTGGGTCTAGTACTGTCTCCCCAATAGATGCATGGAAGATGTTCATGTCTGATAATATATACCGTATTTTCACGACCATAAGGCGCACTTAAAAGTCTTAGATTTTCTTCAAAAAGTACGGCGCGCCCTATAGCGCAGTGCGCCCTGTGTGTTGTAAGGAGGACGTAGTAGAGAACACCATGAGAACGCTAAAGGGTGAAGTGTGGGCGTTGATCGTATATACCGGACAATCGCACATACCTGTATAAAAGGACAGGTATGTGCATTATGTGGAACATCGTTGTTTTAACAACCCTGAAAATGGCAAAGAGACACGCTTATGAAGCACAGTTTAAACTGAAGGCCATCAGCTATGCGGAGGAACATGGAAATCGAGCAGCGGCGAGAGAATTTAAGATTAACGAATCGATGTAGTTGCGAAAACAAGCTCCGACTCAGCTACGCGGTTGTCGGTGGGATTTTTTGTTTTGAGGAACATGAAATCAAGCGGAGGTGTTTAAAAACCTCTAGATTCCAACGTGTCCGCTGTTAGCTCTGTTGCATCCAACCACAACCCCAAGACTTAGCTCCAGAATGTTATGTAATGGAGAATGTTCAAAAGCGGTCATATTAACGAGTAAAATGGATCGATCCATGCCAAAATGTTTGCAAATGGAGAACTGTCAACCCCGAGGAAAAAAAACATAGCACAAGTAATGCAACCGGTCATGTAAATGGCATCACCAAATTCCAACGAGTAAACTGCACAGAATTATGTAAAAGTTACCTGCAGTACATTTTCTATTCTTATTCACCTGGCACTTATATATAGCAGGTTTCCCTTATCAGTGTCTAACTACTGAATATCGCGCAGTTTCACACAGACCTTAAAATGTACAGATTATATGTTAATGATTCTTTTAGTGTTTCCTATACGACAAAGCCTGCGTAGGCAGTGTTTGAGTGTTGCCATAGAGATGGGGGTCAGTGAGAGACGTTCAGCTTCAGTAAACCTCGCAAACGTTTAAAAACCACCTCCGCTAGTTTGAGTCATTTGTTGTTATGCATTACCTAGTTTCCTACAGTCGTATTCACACAGATTTAAAGAAGCTGAGGATTAACTTGACTGTTATGTGAAGGAGATGCAGAATGAAGAGATTGGGGGGGGTGGGTGCGCTGCAGGTGTACTTGTTACAGTAAATCATAGATCCACAGTCAAGCTTTTAAGTTGTTGGCATAGAAACAAATTCACCATTGTTCACGCTTTGATTCACAGACCATATGCTTAAAAGTGTTTGTATCTGGCAGTGTTATGACTTCACTTTATATCTCCATAAACTTTAACTACTAAGTGGCTCCAGTTTCATAATTTCTGCTCTTTTCCCCTCCACAGGTTCAGACTCTGCTGCAACAGATGCAGGACAAGTTCCAGACCATGTCAGACCAGATCATTGGAAGGAATATCCTAATAATTATCTAAAATGTTGTATTGATTATATGCATCAAAGTTAATAATTGTAGGCTGGGTCATTTGTTCCGTGTTAGCTGACTTTGTGATTTCCAGTTGTAATTACCTGCCTTAACTAATTCTCCACTTGATGAAATGAGCACACGTATTGATGATTTGGAAAAAAACATTGCTGACCTGATGACCCAGGCTGGTGTCGAGGAGATCGAGGCAACACCAGAAAAAGCTAAAGAGGGTCAAGGATCATAATGAAGGTAATAAAGTAGTCGGCACATCTAGCTTTGTCAGTTTTCCTGTAAATATGTTGAATGTAAGCTCTAATAGTGAATGTTTTTCTGATTCTGTCCCACAGGTTCCTAAATCACAAGGCGTGAAGTCGGTCCTGTATTCAGGAGCAGCAGACTTTTTCCATTCTGAAAATGACTAATTCCTTGATCTCCAGCCCAATCCACATCATCGATTCACACACCAGTATTGGACCCGTAAAATCACAAGGCGTTAAGTCTCCTGATTCGGAGTCGCAGCCAGCGCCCAGACTCTTTCTATCCCTCCTTTGAATCATCTCACGCGAACGTATATTGATTGGGTTCACACTGTGTATGTGCCGTTGAGGTGCTGAAAAAGCATGTTTAAGGTATATAATGCTGAATGTTAAGTACGAGGACCAGACTACTGACCTTGAAATCGTAGCGTTGAATACACGTTACCACTATACGGTGAAGCTAGAGTAGGGTATGAATGAAAGTGCCCTCCCTTCTTTTTATATCCTGGCATTCCGCTCTGCCAAGCTTTGCTGGCTTCCATGTGGCTATGATGGAGCAAAAATATGACCTCAGGATCCCGCACTAGTCCGTTATACCTGTATGGAGGGTTTGAATTTTTTATAAATACATTATATCAGTAAGGCTGAATTGACAACGACCTTTTTGACTGACCCCGATAAGCCTAAGAGAAGATCGTGTTTGGTTTTCCTGCAGCCCCTACCTTGGGCGGATCGAGATCTACTTGCCAGTAAGGCAAATCGAAAAAGGGCCTAAATCAGCTGGTGTAGTACAAACCTCAACCATGTCGCACCAACACGGAATGGTCCAAGCCGAATCTTTTAAAATAGCCAGATGTGTTTCAACAAGGTGGAAATAGGATCGAAATGTAAATGAGTACAAGCATTGTGCTTGGGGAATGGCATTCCGGGGTAATGTCAATGGAAGGATCTATCTAGTATCAAGAGAGCTATTTTGATAGTTTATTTCCCGGATGCGCTGATCTTACCATGTCTCCGAGCCTGTTATTAATGCGTTGTCCCAATTCACATTCTTTGGAAAGAATGGCGGAGTGCCCACCTCACGCCGCATGTGAAATCAACACTATAGACGTGCTGAGTGATAAAAAAAAAAAGTGATTAATGAATGAGAACGTGTGAAGCTTTGTGCACCGTCCAGGAAGAAAGCTGATTTTCCTGACAAAAGAGGACAACAATCCAAGCCCGGTCTTTTAAACCCACTGATGTACCACATAACTCGGTCTATTCTTTACTGAAGGCGCCTCGTGATACCGGCCCGTCAAAAAATTGTCTAGCAGATCCTAAAGACCCAGGTTATGGTATGAGACGGTTCAGAGTTTCCCAAGTATTGTTAAAAATATCCAACTCGATATTCGAAGAAGAGAGTTTACTCACCGTAGTTTTTTTTTCACCTAAAATCGCAATTATTTAAGAAAAAGGTTGGATGAAAGTTTCACCAAGAGTGGAAGGCAGCGCCGGGCGAGTTACGCCACAATTTGCCAATGGATTGTAGATGCTTGGGCTAACATGTCTGCTGGCACTGTTGTTCGAGCTTTCGCAAAAGCCGGCATCATTTCCGAGGAGCCGCACGGCACGGAAAGTGACTCTGACAGTGAAGAAAGTGAACCTGGCATGTTTGATGGAGATTTAGCGCAGCTGTTCAATTCAGACACAGAGGATGAGGACTTCGATGGGTTTGATTGATGATAAAAATGTGAGTACCAAACTTTGTTTTGCTCCTGCTTTATTTTTAAATACGCACACTTGTATGCTTGTGTGTTGTTGATGATGACGATTACTGGTAATAAAAATGTGAGTACCAAACTCAGTTTTGCTCCCGCTTTATTTTTAAATACGCATACGGTACTTGTATGAGCCCTATAATCCAGTGCGCCTTATGTGTGTGTTAAATACAGTAATGGCACACATAACTGAGACTGCGCCTTTTAGTACAGTGCGTCTTATGGTCGTGAAAATACGGTACTCGCGCAGAGAAGAACGACTGCTGCCGTCATCATTTCTGCTACACTGGCAGGGCTAGGGGCCAGGACTCTACTCTTTGGGTTTTTGGGGATGTTGCTAACTCCAGGTCCGATAACAGGCAACCTAACTGCAGTAGATGTGCACGGTGTGAGGTCTCGCAGCAAGCTATCAAATACGGCGCAATAATATTTGACAACTTTTAACTGATTTTTCTAACTTTAATACACTAAAGTTAAACCTAATTTCTTTTTTATTTTTAGATATACAATTTTTATTCGTTATCAAGAATTTCATAAAACATAACAACTAAACAGAAAAAAGAAAAAAAAACAAATCCACACACACACCCGCAATTGCTCAAAGTTCATCAGTGTGTTGTTTTGATACAAATCGCCAATTACCCTTAATCCCTTTATCAATGGAGATTAACACGCCCAGTCTCTTTCTTATTGCAAACTATTGCAAAATCTTTTTTTTTTTTTTTGTCCTGTCCCGTTTGGCTCTTTTGCCATCAGAATTGTTGTCTAAAGGCAAAGAAAGATGCCCAACGGATTTACTTTACCAAATTGACCATCCCAGCCTTGCCGTAATGGTCCATTTGATTCACCTTTTATTGTTTATTTTATTTTCACTTACTGAATACGGGACAGACTTGACTGGGGGAAAGAAGGGGAGAAAGAAAGAGGGAAAGAGAAACAGCTGAGAAGAGGGACGGGGGAGAAGGGCAAAAGACAAAAACCAACAGAACGGGCAGAAAAAAAATGCATATATCAATCACCTGGATCACCTGTTGAGAAAGAAAAAAGAAAACAAGCAGAAGAGAACAAGAGTAATAGAATAAACAACATCACAATGATATATGGGAATATGACAGTAAATACTAAATATTAAACATTATTGTGCAGCACATAAGATCAACAGAACACAGTGTGCTTTGAGGTAGGAGCCAAAAAGGGTGTAGTTTGTGGGTGTGATCACCCGTGTGTACACCTGTGAGCATGGACGCGCTTGTTTTTTTTTTAAAAGGTTCCTTCATGTAATGATCTGCTAGAGGGTGTGGGGGGGCCACAGCCCCGTCCTCCAGGGCATGAAGCAGGTATGGAGGAGATCAAAACTCCAGACATCCAGAGGCCCCCAGAACACAAGAGACCAAGGAAGACCAACAGAGGGGCAGCCGCGCCACTGTCCCAGTAAGAGCTGAGGAGAGTCCCAGATGAGGGCTCACTCAGCAGCCGCGGAGCAGAAGCCAGGGGGAGTTGCAGTGACGCGCCCGTGAGCTCCGCCGGCAGCCAGCCGTGCCTGAGTGACCGAGCCCCAGGCCGAGAGGCCGGGGGCACCCCACCTCCGAAGTGGCCCGAGCGAGCCCCAGGCTCCAGGCCCCGATAAGCGGCCGCCAAGGAGTGAGCCGGTGTGTACCTGGACGCCCACCCCGGACACAAAGAACCACCAACGCACCGATGTCTGAGGGAGTCCGCCACTGGCAGGGGAAGTGGTGGTAGGGGGAGATAGGCCTCCAAACCTTGGAGGGCCTGAGATGTCCCCAGAGAGGTGGCGTCTGATACCCAACCTGACATATAGACACAGACATACAGGCACACACAGATACAAACATCCATTCCCACCCTCATGCTCTCATATGCACTTACTCCACACTCAATCAACGTGGAGACAGACATAAAGAGACGCTGTACACACGATCACACTCCCCAAGCGTACTCTACAAACCGGGTCTAGGTACCCTTGCCCCTGGAGGGGGGAACTGCACCCAGACCCAGGTGGTGTTACCCTTTTCCCTGCGGTGGGGGGAGGCAGACCGCCCCGACTCCGCAGCAGCAGGGAGGCCCCACACTCCAGACCGCAGTCGGATGGCCAACTCCTCCTCCTAGCCCCCCCGCTCCAGCAGGTCGCAGAGAATGGGGGTGAGAGAAGACTCCAAACCTCCCTCCACCCGCTCATTGTAGTGTTGATGCATGTGTGTTCTAAGGTGCATTTAAAACCCAGGAGGGCATGGAGCTACCTGCCAGAGAGCAGCAGGTAAGCGCATGGTCCCTCCTGCTAGCCCTCAATGTCTACGTGTATTTAACATTGAGAGGTGGGCAACGACGCCAGGGGTGGGGTGTACACCCTGATGGTACTTTGGATTCCGTGTATCGTGCCCACCCCCAAGATCCTATATGTATGTGTAATGAGAGTGTGAGTAATGTGAATGTCTAAGTTGTGGGATAAAATTGAGGCAGAGGCAGCCAGAAGGGGACGGGGGGGGGGCCTCCTCTGCACCCTGGTGACATACCCCTACTCCAAGGTCCTGCATGTGTGGGTGGTTGTGGTGGAGCGGGAAGAGGGAGGCAGCTGGAGATGGGGAGGGAAGGAAGGGAGGGGCAAGTGACCCCTCCCTGGGGCCAGCTCCCCCGCTGACCCCAGTAGGCACCCCCATACTCCGCGACCCGCCAGGGAAAGGGGGCCCAGGCCCATCCAGACCGGGCCCAGTGCAGCAGCGCCGCCCGGCCCCACAGAGCCCGGGACAGTCCACCCAACCCCACCACAGAGAAAACTGCACCCACCCCACCATCCACTCTTCTTCCAGACTACATAAGACAATAAACACCCAGGCTGAGATCTTCCTCCACCTCTCCTGTGTCTCCCCCTCCTGCAGAGAGCCCCTGAGGAGAGGAAAGCTCCTGCAAGATGTGACAATCTTCCCCACCAGTTGAAGAGCCCCCCAGGTGGCTCGATGCACTGGCGGCACCCTGCTCCAGGGCTGGGCCCCCATGCACCCACCCGCCCACAACCCCGGCAACACACCAACCAGGACCCAAGCCCCCGAGGCCCGGCCCGGGCCCCAGCCCAGAGACGGAGCGCCCCCAGAACCTCACGCCCATCCCGGACCCACCCAGGGGCAGCCAGGCTAACCAGTTC